>NC_060963.1:2397500-2422500 GCF_910589235.1 Vespa crabro
CTCACAAAATTATTGATATAACAATATTCTTTTTTCTTTCATCTTTCATAGATTCAAGAAAAAACATTCCCTCCAAATCTTCCACTGATTCAAATCAGCCATCACCGGCCAGCCAATCGGCTGCCATCATATACGAAACAATTTACAGTCGATCATGTGGAATCAACGTAAACGAGAAGAAGATACGAAAGAAAAAGAGCGAAAAGTAATCTCGAAAAGTCCCATTGAAAATGATCTACAAAGTAAGATTAAATTCCCACGAGGGTTGACGGTGAAGATAGGGGGGAAGGAATGAAATAGTGTAAGGACTCTCTCGTCCTCCTACTCTTCCTCCTCCTATTTCTATCCACCTTCGGGCGATCCGTGAAGAAACTTGAAGAGAGAGAGAGAGAGAGAGAGAGAGTGACCGTCTTTATAAACAAAGTTGTACTGTCGCAGGTGTGCCAGTAAAATTTTCTCGGGTAGACGTTTAAAGGATTTCCTGAAAATTACAGCGGTCTTATTTATCGTTTCTAGCCCGTGGCTTACAATCTCTCCGATCATTTATTATCTCTCTGTTCGTCGCCGTTCTAATGCTTTTTCTCTCCAAACCTAAACTCCTTCCCCTTCTCCTCCCTCGCCTCCCCTCCCACCCCACCTACCACCGATGTCTATGCCTTTAGATCGTTAAGATCCACTACCAACCATTTTCAAACTTCTCTCGATTATACTCTATCCTTTTATTTATTTATTTATTTATTTATTTATTTATTTATCTTTCATTTATTTGCTCATTTATTTTTATTTTTATTTATTTGTTCACATTTCTTTTTTGTTTTTAACCCAATGAACAAACGACCTCGAGAAATACGAAAGGAAATTGAAACGGCGGAAACCGGTTTCTCTATTCCCGCCAATTTCGATCGGTAATCGCGTTTTCTACGCTCATTTAATTTTCTCTCTCTCTCTCTCTCTCTTCTATTCCTTTCACGATAACGTTGTTTATAAATCCTGAAAAATAGAAAGAAAGAAAGAAAGAAAAAAAAAGAAAAATAGAAAGAAAAGGAAAATAGGAAGAGTCTTGATTCCACTTGATTTGTTCCTCGTGAAAAAAAGAAAAAAAAAAAAAAAAAAAAAATAAAAAAAGGAAAAGAAAAAGAAAAGATAAGGAAAAAAAAGGTCGTAACAACATAAAAAAAACAAGATAAAAAAAGGGATAAAAAAAAAAAGGATGGAGTTGTAAATTACTATGATCTTTTGAGGACTCCTTTTGGATTATAACCCGTGAATCCTAGCAAAGATCTCTATTAATTCAAACGAGGCATGCACTGTATATGTATGTATGTGTGCGTGTATGTTGGAGAGAGTTATAGAGATAGAGAAAGAGAGATAGATAGATAGATAGATAGATAGAGAGAGAGAGAGAGAGAGAGAGAGAAGTACCGGCTGACGGGAAAATCGTCGTAAATTCCAGAGGCATTGCGAGCGTTAATCCGTGCGTGTCAGAGACATTAACAGCCTAATGGCCGGTAAAGCATCTTGACACGAGAAACATCCGAAATCTCTTCAGTACATACCACATATTATATAATAACTTCGATTTAGTCCTTTGAAGGATATAAATATTTAAACTAAGCTAAACGACTTCGAGAAGATTGAAATTTCAATCGATCATGTGCATACAAACAAATATGTATGTATGTGTGGTGTGTATGTAAAGAGAACTAAAAAAAAAAAAACGTTTGAAATAATGTAAAAAAGAAAAGATGAAAAAAAAAAAAAGAAAAAAAAAAAGGAAAAGAAAAAAATTTACTTTTATTATTCTCATTATATTTTCATATTATATTTTGCATTTTCATGCGTAATATAAATATATGTTGTATATTTATTATAATTATTTAGATAAAAAAAAAAAAAAAAAAACTAAAAAAAAATAAAAAAAAAAAATTGTACGTATATAATATTTTTATATATTTTATATATATACATATATATACTCAATATTTTATTGAAAAAAAAAAGAGAGAAAAAAAATAAATAAAAAGAATATCTATACCAATTGAACTCAATATACGTTCTATGTCACTTGATCGGTGCTTTAGAATATGTCGGACACGTTTGCAACTGATGATGGATCACCGTTTTTATCCTGCAAATGTCGTTAATTCGTACAATGTACAGCGACATTAAGCCCGCTTTCCTTTTTTTTTTTTTTCTTTTCTTTTTTTTTTCTGGAAAAGCTTCCGTTCTCACCATTAAGATCGTATTGGTTACACTTTATTATCACCATCATCATTATCATTATCATCATCTTTTTCTTCTCTTTTCTCTTTTTTTTTTCTTTTTTTTTTTTTTTTTACTTTCTCATCTTTGAAAGAAGTTCATCCATCAAAGCCGAGAAAGCGAATCGATCGTTTAAAAAATAAATAAGTAGTACATACATACATATATACAAACATATATATATATATATATATGTATATATGTATAGATATATCGTTGAATTCGAAATATTATTGGAGCAATTTGATCCTTTCGAATTATTCGTTATCTATAATATTAATAATTAGATAAAAATCGACGTTAGTTTTGTTGTTTCTTATTTTAACAGTCACGCTTCATTTTACACGAATAAATTCATTTGAGATAAAAGAAAAAAAAAAAAAAGAAAAAAAAAAAGATGATAGAAGAGAAAGAAAAAAACGGAGCTCGACCGCATCTTTTTATCGTCGCGCTAGGGGCAAAAAAAAAAAGAGAGAAAAAAGAAAGATACAAAGAAAAAAAAAAAAAGAAAAAACTTAGGCGATTTCGAAAGTCTCAGTCTCTCTCTCTCTCTCTCTCTCTCTCTCTCTCTCTCTCTCTCCCTCTCGTCTCGACTGAACTATACATATGTACTTACAAACATCTACATACATACGTAAGAACGAGAGAAGGAATCTTGACGTCGGGAGAGTCTCGATTCTACTTTTTGTAGGAAAAGGAAAAATAGGGAAAAAATAGAGAAAGAGGATAAAAAAAAGGATGCGGGGGAAGGGAGGCAAAAAGGTAGGGGGAAAGAAAAAGACGAAGTCGTTGAAAAGTCGGATCTCGAGTACGTCGTGAATAACGTCGAAAAGCGGTAGCAGCAGCAGCAGCAGCAGCAGCAGCAGCAGCAGTAGCAGTCAGCAACAGCAACGTCATCGTCGTCTTTTGCAGGCATAGAAAATTTATTCGAGACGACGTTGAGAAAGACTTTCAATGCTTGACGGAATATCTTAAAAGAAGGAAGATAAAGAAATAAGGAGAAAGACAGAGACAGAGAGAGAGAGAGAGAGAGAGAGAGAGAGAGAGAGAGAGAGAGAGAGAGAGAGAGAAAACATATCAAAATCTTAGCAACGTATCCACAAGACGATCGCAAAAACATTTTCTTCGATTTTGTATTCCAGAATTGAAATTGAATAGAAGAAGTGAGTGAGGGAGTAGGAGGAATGAGAAATAGGGGGAAGGGATAAGGAGATAAGGTAGTAGGAAGACGCGACGACGATGAGTATTTGTAACAAAAGCATTTACGAGATTATGAGACACCCTCTTGGCTTTTACTCGCGCCCCAACCATAATCTCGCGGAATTTCAATTTTACATAACCCTCGGAATAATCGAAAATAATTGAAATTCCGTGATCCAATGCGATTCGCATAACTTTCGTCGCAGCTCGTCGACCTAAAAATTCCATCCTACAACGGCTACTTTGTGAATCTACATTATTACCATTACTATTACTATTATTATCACCATCTTCACTTACTACTATTACTACTACTACTACTACTTAGTAGTATTATTATTATTATTATTATTATTATTATTATTATTATTAATTTTATCTACTATTTAATATCACTAGTATAACCGTAATTATCGTGTCATCGCAATATCATGCCAACAATATTCTATCACTAATAATACCAACGTAACCAAATGATTTGTTCTCGTTCACGCTCGTGAATCTTATCGGTATTCAAGAAAAAAAAAAAAAAAGAAAAGAAAAGAAAAGAATAAAAGAAGAAGAAAGTGTAACATTCACGATCAAAATGCTTTTTATATGACTAAATATATCTCTCTGGTAATCTATCCCATATTTTTCTCTATGAAAGAACGATGTTAAAAAAAAAAAAAAAAAAAAAGAAAGAAAGAAAAGAAAGAAGAAGAAGAAAAAAAAACTTATCGTCACGCTTTTTCCTTTTCTTTTCTTTCAATTTTTATCAATATCAATTCACTCATACTTAAGCAAAATTCCATGGTAAAATTTCGTATGATAAATGTCAAAGGCATACACGTATATTATCGTAAAATGTGACCCCGTTTTACGTTTGCTCCACCTTCTACCCTCCCCATCTCTCCCATCCCACTTCTCTCACTATCTTTCTTACTTGGTATTCTCCCTCCCTCCCACCCTCTCTCTCTCTCTCTCTTTCTCTATATCTCTCTCTGTGGGACCGAAAACCACGGGACATACGAATGAAACAAAACTATAACCACTTCGTCACATAACCGCATTCGCGTAACCACGATTGTTTCGTGCCCCCTTTACGATTTTATTACATTTACAAGTGCACGCTTAAACTCATAGAGGGGCGTGCATTCAAGTGACTACGACGATTAAAGTGCATCTAATGCGGCCAGGAGAGCAACCGTTCGAGTGGCTCTCGTTATCTCAAACTCGATCATCGACCCATCAAGATCAGCCTGACTTAACGATGCGGTCTCGTTGATATCGAATGTTAAACTTATAAAAGAGTGAAAAACATAGAAATAGAGAGAGAGAGAGAGAGAGAGAGAGAGAGAGAGAAAAGAAAAAGAAAAACAAATAAACAAGTAGAAAAATAAAAAAAAGAATTTCCACAAACATTTGTACGTTCTTCGAAATATAGATTTTCGAAAGGAAAAACCTCGTTCCATTTGTGTTTGCGATATTTCACGTGGATGGTTTACCGGTGGTAAAGTTTACATCAGAGTATAAAATGCTCGGATTTATGATCTACGGGGCAAGAAATTGTTGAACCTCAGGGAAAAAAGAAAGAGAAAGAGTAATAGAGAGATAAAGATAGATAGATAGATAGATAGATAGGTAGGTAGAGAGAGAGAGTGAGAAAGAGAGAGAGAGAGAGAGAGAGAGAGAGAGAGAGAGAGAAAGATGGAACGAGTGGTCGTTAATGCGAAAGGAGATTTCGAGTGCATTGCGGTAGTCTCGGGGCTGCATCTTCGTGTAATTAATGGTCGAGATGGAACTGGTAGGGCCTACTGGTTGGTTGAAGGGTGTGTATGAGAGAGAGAGAGAGAGAGAGAAAGAGAGTAGGGCTGGAAGTGGTTGATGGTTCTCACGAAGAGAAAGGGAAGACGAATTTGCGAAGTATCTCTTTCTATCTCTCTCTCAATTTCTATATCTATCTATCTATCTTTCTATGTCTCTCTCTCTCTCTCTCTCTCTCTCTCTCTCTCTCTCTCTCTCTCTTGCTTCATTTGTGATCGAGTTATGGACGTAGCGAGCTGGAAATGCCATTACCCTTGATGTTCGATTTCGAACACCTCTTACCTACAATTAAAATTGTTAAGACGAGGATTGTACATAGATATATGCTCTATAAAAAATTCGATACTCTTGGTAGATCGAATTTTGCACGTTATTACAAACGTTATTCTATACTATTGTATATTTTTTATCTCTTGTTTTTGATAACATACACATATATATATATATATATTATATATATTTCAAGAAGAAAAGAAAACAAGAAAAAAGTCAATTACATCGCGTTTACCTTTTGTAGAATTGGCTTTGTTAACGAGTGTTTTTATTTCGTATTAATTTAAAAAAAAAAAAAAAAAAAAAAAAAGAAAGAGAGAGAGAGAGAGAGAGAGAGAGAAAGAAAAAAAGAAAGAAAGAATGAAACAAAGAATGTGAAAAGAGTTTTACAAAAGGTAGGATAATATCGATCGATCGACATTAAAAGTTACCTTCGTACAGCAATATTAACGTTCTATAAATACTTTTTTTTGTGTAAGAATAAAAGAGAAAGAAAAAAGAGAAAGAGAAAGAGAAAGAAGAGAGAGAGAGAGAGAGAGAAAAAGCTTGAAATTTAATTTTATCGCGAACCGTAATAATAATAATGATAATGATAATGATAATGATAACAATAAACACGACGGAAGTGGAAAGGCATATGCGTTCTTCCAGGAGGATGGATTCCTCTCTAATAATAATTTCTCTCTCGTCACGTTTTCTCGTTGTAATCATTTCGTTTGTTACCATTTAATCCAAATTGTAACACGACTTGTGTTCCGACACAGAAAATATAAATTAATTGTAAGATTAAAATACGAAACACATGTGTATTGCGTTCACATATAATATATATATATATATATTTTTTTAGAGTTTACGTTTGAATAAATTTAACGAATATTTTTATTCTCTATAAACGGAGTTAAAATTCATTCACCATTATAACGAATTGTAATGGCACGAATTGGCTGGGAAGAAGTTTTAGAAGTTATACCCTTGTCTCACCGATGAACCAACCTTGGAAAGCACGGCAAGTAATTTTAGTCGTTGCTTTGAAGTTGATTTTTTACTGTCTAAATTGAATATCGGTGATTAGTTAACCAGCGGTTTGATCAAATAAATTCGATGAAGGAGAAGAAGATGCTAACTTATTTAACATCGTCCGTACGATTTATAATTTTTCTATTTCTTTTTCTTATCTCCTTCGAGTTATCGTACGAAACAAAAGAGACGAAGAAAAGAAAAAGAAAAAGAAAAAACAAAAAGATGTGACGTGTGTGTATGTCGCATAAGAAAAAAAAAAGAAAAAAAAGAAAAAAAAGAAAATAAATAAAAAGGAAAAAAAAAACAGATTAAGGATCGTAATAAATGTATGAGATAAATATGCATATACACAAAACGTATACACACACACACGCGCGCGCCCACGCATGCATTCATGCATACTATACAAAGAGAAAAGTCATAGCTCATATGTTTGGATTAGTATGTCCCTTTTTCCACATTCCAAGGTTCAAACTTCTCGTTCACACTTCGTACGAACATTCGAGCAATCCTCCCTGCTGGCTATTTACAGACCACGCGTAATACCTATTCAGACATGTCAAAAGCCAAAAAGAGAGAGAGAGAGAGAGATAGATAGATAGATAGAGAGAGAGAGAGATAGAGAGAGAGAGAGAGAGATGTATATATGTATACGTGTATATAAGTATACAAACATACAAATACATAGATAGATAGACGGACAGAGAGGAGGATGTACTTTGTAAGCGAGCTTGTTCAAATTTAGCAGTTCGTTGTATAAATATATCCTTGTGTTATTAGCACGCTTTCGAAGCTTTACATGACGATCCTTATCCTTCTCACTGACTCATTCACTCACTCTCTCTATCCCTCTCTATCTCTCTTTTCCCCCTTCTCTTTCGCAACTTAAAGCAGGTTTACACGTGTATTTTCCGGGACCCTTCAAAGGGACATACCCAATCAGTCTTTGAACGTCACCAGAGAGGATTTTCCTTTTCACAAGAGAATATTTGGGATATTATCTTTTTCGTTTCTACGTCATATAATGAATAGGAACGCTTTAAGGGATCTGTCTTGTGTTTTGGAACTCTCCAAAAATTGATATTCTTTTTTACTTCCTTTTTTTTCTTTCCTTCTTTCTTCTTTTTCTTCTTTTTTTTTTTTTTTTTTTTTTTTTTTTTTTTTTTTTTAATATTTCTCTTTGAAAATTGTATTTGTAAAAAGAAAAAAGAAAAAAGAAAATAATTTAAAACTTTGAAAAGTCTTTTAAATCATCCAACGTTATAAGGCTTTAATGTGACAACTGTCGCAACGTTTGCTCTCTCTCTCTCTCTCTCTCTCTCTCTCTCTCTCTCTCTCTCTCTCTCTCTCTCTCTCTCTCTCTCTCTCTCTCTCTCTCTCTCTCTCTCTCTCTCTCTCTCTCTCTCTTAAAACACGTGTCTCTTTACTGAGGACATCAATTAAACGCATCTTTCTGCAAATATCATTTTTTAAATTGATCAATCTATATTGATCGATATTCTTTAAATTATACTTTTTTTTTCTTTTTCTTTTCTTTTCTTTGTTTTTTTTTTGATTTTTTTGTTTTTCGCAAAAAACGAACTTGTAATATTTCGAGCTTTTATCAAATTTACTGATTTTTAAAGAGAACTGCAATTGTGCAAAACTCGGTCAAAAAAAAAAAAAAAAGAAAAAGAACAAAAAGAAAAAAAAAAAAAGAAATATGTTCAACCTTGAAATGTCAGAAAATGATTAAAATGATTTTTCACTTTTGTAAATTCATTTCACCGAAAATTTCGTACAGTTTACAAATATTCTCGTTTCTTTTTTTCTTTTTCTCTTTTCTCTTTTTTTTTTTCGTTTCAGATTTACAATCGCGTGACTGTATATGTTCCAACGTTAAAAAAAAAAAAAAAAAAAAAATCTTCTCGAGTGTAATCATTAAAAAATCGACACGGACGCTTTCGATAATTTAATAGAAAAGAAAGAAAAGAAGAAAAGAAAAAGGAGAAAGAAAAAATAAAAAAGAAAAAAACCTTCCTCTATAACAATACCAAAATGGAAATCCCTTACCCGCGAACAAAGTATTTTTTTTTCTTTTTAGTAAAAAAAAAAAAAAAAAAAAAACAAAAACAAAAACAAAAACAAAACAAAATAAATGGAACAATCTAAGAACTTTTTTTAGAGTTATAAAAAAAAAATTTTTTTTTCAAACGCATTGCTATTAAGCTATTATGTTTTTTGCATTGTGTTAAAGCCTTTGTTTCATGGAATATTTCGTATAGAGATCGTTCGTACAAATGTTCTATATAGCGTCCCTATCCCTATTGCCCGTATACTACATTTATCACTTTACTTTGACGAAAACAATATTCGTACATACGACAAATCCTTTCGACAATGTTAAAATTATTTAGTATGTTGTTATTGTTATTATTAATGTTTCTAATTTTTTCTTTTTTTTTTTTTTTCGAATTTTTGATCTTAAGATGTAACACTTGTAAGTTATAATGGTGGTAACCACATCAAGGACAAATCCTTGGCATTTGAATCAAGCCAGGGTCCCCCGTCCCGCCCCTACTATTCTCGCTCAATATGGTCTCTCTCTCTCTCTCTCTCTGTCTCTCTGTCTCTCTGTCTCTCTGTCTTATTATGACATTCGTGGTTCGTGTTATGCGGACAACGGTGGCATCGCATTCGAATGTAGAATATCCTCTCAGCAATTTCAGGGTCCACGCTGGGCCAGATTTTCGGGATTGTCAACACGCCTGTTTACTCGTATGCCTGTCAAGAACGGCCTAAACTCAATATGCGACTGACATATACACATCATATTCCAAATATTTTACTTTTCTCACCTAACCCATTATTATCTATAGTCAATCGTGATATTAATCGAATAACTATTGTAATTTTAACCCTAAATAAATATAGATGTACGTAATAATAATAATAATTATTATTATTATTTTTCTATATCTAAATAATAATTATAATTAAATATAAAAATAAAATTATTAATAATATCTTTTCTCTAAGTTATTGTTAATAATATTAAACGATATCATTATATAATAATTAAACTCTTATACTTTTAATTGTAAGATTATATATTTAATTATTCGATTGCTATGGTAATTCTAACGATTCATTAAAAAAAAAAAAAAAAAAAAAAAAATCCATAATGGATTTATAAAATTATCGCGAAGTAATAATCAAAATTATAAAAAGAAAAGTGAAAAATATAGAGTTTATGTTGATGTTCATTCGAACGGTAAGTTTACGTGAACCTAGTAAAGAAGATAACAACTCCGGTATGGTCTAGTGGCTAGGATACCTGGCTCTCACCCAGGAGGCTCGGGTTCGATTCCCGGTACCGGAAGTAAAAATTTTTTTTTCTTCTTTTTCTTTTCTTTTTTATATTCATTCTTCACAATAATTTCATAAAAAAAAAAAAAAAGAAAAAAAATACATACATATACATAATTTTCTTAATAAATAGATCATATTTTTATTTGATGTTAATATTCTTACTATTTTTCGTCGCTCTCGTAAAATCGTAAATTCTGTAAATTAAACGTTATTACAAAAGAAAAAGAAAAAGAAAAAAGAAAAAAAAAGAAAAAAGTAATATAATTTTATTGAATATAATTGTATGAAATTAAATCATATATACGAGATTTAATAATATTACGAGATATTTTGACGTAAGATACGCCCTAGAATATTTTAATTCTCTATAATGTTTCATTATATAATCATGAATTTAATTCATTTATCGACTAACAGTAAGTTAAAATGATAATGGAGCCCCGTTTTCGAAGAACGACGAGAAAGATGTCCTCGATACGTGGTGTTATATCAAAGATAAAGAGAAAGTAGGGGGATGAATGAATGAAAGAGAGAGAGAAAGAGAAAGAGAAAGAAAAAGAGAAAAGAAGAAGAATAGCCTTACTTTATGAAGCATACATAATTTCCCGAGCACAACTCGATCGCTTGTTATCGCAAGAAAATGGCTCGTCTAATTTAATCAACGTAGAGAATGAGAAGAAGGAAAAGCTCCATTTTACGGTCTAAGAATATGAATGGAAAGCCCGAAGTGTAAAAATGTGATAGGGACGTAAATATACGTTTCAACGTGAAGCTCGAATAATTAACGTAGTTCACTATCTAAATGAACGTGGAACTGAAAAGGGTTGTGAAAGAAATGCCAGGGGAGTCCTCGATGTCTCTTCATTTTTCTTTTTTTTTTTTCTTTTCTTTTTTTTTTCTTTTTCTTTTTCTTATGCCCCTTAATTTATTTATTTTCCTTTCTTTCTTTCTTTCTTTCTTTCATTCGTTTGGCACGTACACGCTGTGTTAACTGGTAAACAAAAGACCAAGAATTCTATTATAAAAACATTTCGTAGAAATTAAACGACAGAAAATAATGCATATATTCCACGGCTGATCAACATTTTATATATATATATATATATACTTGTATATACATACTTGTGTATATTTTAATATACTTATATATATAAGCCTTTAATATAATAATACTTGTATTATTATATTATTATATTAAAGGCAATAGAAAAATGAAAGAAAATAGTGATATCCGAGCAATATACAATATATGTACAAATGGAGATGAGGTTGAGCTAAATAAAAATTGTTTATATTAAAAATCCCTAAACAATTTTTACAAATCTTTCATTTCAATTACTTCTTTTTTAGACGTTTCAAGCGCCCAAATTATAATCTGAAAAAAAAAATCATCGAAAAATTTCTGGCAAAGAAAAAAAAAAAAAAAAAGATTGATTTCTAAAATCACATAAAAAATTTTTACCCACCCTATATATCCCACATATATATCACTTGTAAAGTCATCGTGATTTGCGGAAGGATCATCTTCGCTCTATTTGCTCTATCTCGTTCCCATGGGAAGAGAAAAGAAAAAAAAAAGAAACTTATTTGTTCCTGCTTGATCCCTGGATTTTGAGGATATAAGAAAATTTACACGAAAGAATAATTTGATATGATAAAATTCATATAAATATATATATATATAATTTAAAAAAAAAATTGTATTTATTTAATAAAACTTTATATATATATATATATATATATATATATATATATATATATATATTGTTTAATAAAAATATCACGTTAACATCAAAGATATAAAGTAATCATTCGTTGGTACTTATACATATTTTCTTCCAATCCTTTCCATAATCCGGTATGGTCTAGTGGCTAGGATACCTGGCTTTCACCCAGGAGGCTCGGGTTCGATTCCCGGTACCGGAAAAGGATATCTTTTTTTCTTTTTTTTTTTTTTCCCTTTCAAATACAATAATTTTACGTTTCCTCATAAAAATTATATTCAAATCTAACATAATTAATAATTTTCAAATTTTAATCGATTAATTGAAATCAAACATTAATAAGAGACAATCGATGCGTAATACGGTTCACACGCACACACATATATATATATATATATATTTTTTTTTTTCTTGTGAATTAAAATATTAAAATATACATATTTTATGAATAAATCGTGACGTTGAATACGAGTGACATAGAATAAAATTTGATTGTTAAAAAAAAAAAAAAAAAAAAAAAAAATATATATATATATATATATAAAAATAAAAAAATGAAGATAAATGAAATATACATATATATATATATATGTATTTTTTTTTAAATAACTTACTCGAAAGAAAGAGATCCTGGAGGGCCTGGGCAGCCTGACAAAGGAGAGCCCAGGTTTCCGCAGCAGCGAGACCCGTACCTCGCAAGGCAAGAACATCTCCGGCAACTACAGCGAGCCCTGCGCCTCCTCCATTGACGTCCGTTGGCATTCTAAAAGTCAGATAGAACATTGCCATCATCATAACATATTATAATATATCTAATACCTTTCAATGTAAAACATAGATATATGAGAATTGAAAAATAAATAATAAAGAAGAACCCATCGATTATTGACGAATCGATTTATTATATTGACATAAAAATAATATTACGTTATCATTACTTCTTTCATGATTATTATTTTTTTATTAGAATATTAAAAAAGATTCTCATTAGTATTATTAACAGAGAAAAAGAGAGAAAGAGAGAGAGAGAGAGAGAGAAAGAGAGAGAAAGAGAGAGAGAGATAGAGAGTATACTATTCTTATAACTGATTGTACCACGAACATATAAACATTTCAACAAATAATAATAATATTAATAATAATAATATTAATAATAATAATAATAATAATGTATATAATATATAAAATATATATATTTTTTAATAATATATATTAAATATTATATTAAATATTATCCCTTATAAAAATATCGACAATGATAGAATTTATTTGTTAAACACTATATTATAATTATTAGCACTTTGAACTCGATTATTATAATATAAAATATTATTTTAAATTAGTTTGAAGAAAAAAAAAAAAGAAGAAGAAGAAGAAGAAAAAGAAGAAGAAGTAGAGAAATATTTAATCATTGTTCGTATATATCGATTATCCTTACAAACACGTGTAGAAACGTGTCACACAGGCCAACGTGGGAACAAGTGAATGCAAACAAGTTGGAGGCGTGCATATTGAAGGTGTATCGAAAGAGAGAGAGACAGACAGAGTGAGAGAGAGAGAGAGAGAGAGAGAGAGAGAGAGAGAGAGAGAGAGAGAGTCCCGTGTTTATTTCCCTACGTTCCTTTGTTTGACGGGGGGGCCGCCTTTTGCTCTACTTTAGTTCTACGATGCGATGAGAAAGGAGACCATAGCTCTATGTTCAAAGTACATATGTATAATACATACATACATATGTACATGCATACATACCTTTGATATTTTAAACACAGTGAACTTTTTCAAATAATACGATTGCATTAGCAAGGGTACATAATTCAAGTACGATTGTTATTGTTAAAAAATCTTTTGGAAATTTAATTACTTCAAAATTATAATTAACGGTATCAATTAATATATAAATAAGTATATATATATATATATATATATATATATATATATACACTTTTTGTTGTTGTTAGTAAAAGAAATAAGATTTCAAAATATGACCCCCCATCTGATAATAAATGAGGCCCCAGTTTGCCCCCTTATGATAAATGCGGCCCTGTCTGAATCGCTACTCTCATCGTGAAGATAAAACTTTCTCAAAACTTTCAATCCTCGACTGAACTGTTCCACTAAGAATCTAGGAAAGATTATTTCGCTTAAGGAATTCGCCTAGTCTCATGTTAATTAACGTTTTCGTTATTACGTCGTTGAGAGAACTTTTATTTTTATTGGAATATTTATCATGACTTTTCTCTCAACGAGATCACTGAAATTATAAACTCAGTATTATTATTATCATTATTATTATTATTATTATTATTATTATTATTATTATTATTATTATTATTAGTATTGTTTATGTTTTCTCGGATAACCAAGTAAACCGATCCTTAAAAGCATTTATAGGAACGAATATAATATAGAGACATAATAATTATTATCATTAACATTATTATCATTATTATTATTATTATTATTATTATTATTTTATTTTATAAGTTCTTAGATATCAGTATTATTACTAATTATTATTATTATTGTTGTTATTATTATCACTATTGTTACAATTGGTAATAAAGCAAAAAATCAAAAGTTTACCACTGAAAAGAAATATATGAAAAAAAAAAAAGTAAATTGTTAAAATTAACGAGCGTCCATGTGGTATTTCCCAATTCTTTTTTTTCTTTTTTTTTTTTTTTTGAAATCGTCAGAACGAACACTTTGAACGTCGAATGCAACGCAGTCCTCTCATCGGGTTATCCGACGTAGCCGACGTCAACTCGATTAGAATCGATCGGCCGTTTTCACGGCGTTCAACTCGACGAAATTAAACGCGATCTACTCCTACTCTTCTTCCGTCGGCCCCCTTCCCTCAATCTATCCTCCCCTCAGCTCCTCTACCTACCCTAGAATCTCCAAAATCATGACGAATTCCGTTTGTATTCCACGAAAATTGGACGGACACGGTCGATTTCTCATTGATAATAATTTCGTTTATTGAAACGTCGATACTTCGCATTTTTCATAAACTCTCTTTTTTTTTTCTCTCTTTCGATAATCATTTGCAAATACATTTAAAAAGAGAGAGAGAGAGAGAGAGAGAGAGAGAGAGAGAGAGAGGGAGGGAGAGAAATTATTTAATAAAAAAAGAAAGAAAATAATCGATAAAAATCGATTAGAAGAATGAAACAACAAAGTCGATAAATTTTAAAAGAATAGAAACGCGTAAGGATAAAGAAATTTAGACGAGATATTCAGACGAGAAATTTAGACGAGAAATAGAAAGAGAGATAGAAAACGGGGAAGACAAAAAAAAAATGGATCGATAAAAAAGTAATCGATTAGGAGAATCGGATAACAGGGTATCAATAAATTTTAATTGAAGTGACAAGGATAAGAGTAAAGAAATGTGATAAAAAGAGAAATTAAAAAAAAAAAAAAAAAAAAAAGAAAAAGAAAGAAAGATGCCCGATTGAGATAGCGATAAAGAAGAAAGAGACGGAGAAATAATGATAGAGAAAGAAAGATTAGTAGGAGATAAATGACAGTAGTTTAATACCATAGAAAAGTTAGCAATTAGAAATTAATTAAAGATCGATTAGTTCTCGTCGGGAGTTCACGAACTATATCTAATTTTGTGAAATCGCATAAAACGTGAAACTCGATTCGAAATCGGACGATTTTATAGTATCGAGTTCTCTCTTTTTCTCTCTCTCTCTCTCTCTCCACCCCCTCTCTCTCCCCCCCCCTCTCTCTCTGTCTGCAACCCAACGAATAATTGTCACCAACCGGCGTTACTATCATGTTTCTATTCTCAATCATTAATTTTTTTAATTATTCGATTCATTCTCCAAATTCGATTATAATTGTAAATTAACACGTTAATATCGAAATTGTAATAATTAACTTTGTAATTCGAATGTTAATATTCAATCTAATACTATAATCGTATTAAATGATATACGATATATATATATATATATATATATATCGCGTATATGACGATATCGATTATACCGCGGGGGCAGATGGAGGGATGGGAGGAGGGGGTGGAGGGAGGTAAGAGGACGTTTTAATCCGATTTTTTCGTTTTTAGGTCGATCGAATATTCTCTTCGGAACGTTCTCGTGTCCATTGTCAAGAAAGCGAGGATAAGAATATATACATATATATCTATCTATCTCTATGTATATATACATATATAAACACACACATACATACATATTTATATATGTATATATATATATATATATATATATGTATCTGTGTGTATGTATGTATGTATGCATATTGGGATTCAAAAATTGGACCTTTAAAACGGTACTACCGAAGGGCAGGGCGTGTATATTAAATTTGTTAGACACTATCAGCTATAACACACTCACACTCCCACACCTATATATACATATATATATATATATATATATATATATATATATATATATATATATATATATGTATATAGGTATATTGTAAAAGATATCTGTACATAAGCTTGCCCTCGATTTATCTACAACACCGATATACCTTTGGCTGACAAAAAGAGAAATTTCAATTCGACCTTCCTTGTTCAACGAGCCAGAGTAGTCTGTAACGTTCAGAAAAATTTGTACAAACATCATCAATGATGAATACACTTGAGCCGTATGCGTGAACACACACACACACAGACACATATACATGCGCGCGTACGAGTACAGAACATATATAATACTCACCCTTAAGTATATAGTGTATATAACTTTCATCATAATGTTTTTTATTTCGTATTTCTTTTTGTCCTTCTCTCTTTCCTTTTTTTCTTTTCTTTTCATTTTTCTTTTTTCATTTTTTTCTTTTTTTTTTCTTTTCTTTTTTTTTTTTTCATTTTTTTTTCATTTTTTTTTTTAATGAGAGGAAAAAACATGAAAATTTTTCGACGCACCCGAGCACAATTCGTTTCATCTATTCTTTCTCATTCTTTCTCTGCGTATGTATATTCGCGTACATGAGTATGTACCTGTGTCTGTGTCTGTGTCTGTATCTGTGTCTATGTGTGCCTGTCTGCATGTCCGCGTACATGTAAATCATCTAAGCGTATTTTTCAACTCCAATAAACCGTCGACTTCAAACGGGAAGCTATTTCGAAAAGATCAAATTCATACGCATTTAAACATTTATACATATCATATATGTATATATATATATATATATATATATATATATATATATATATATATATAAAATATATAAGTATTATTATATATATATATATAAGTACGTCATAGATATTCCATATGTTTTTCTCTTTCCTTTTTTATCCTTTCTTTTTTTTTTTTTATCTAAACATTCAAGCATAAGAACGTAATTACCAATGTTCGAATATATGTGTGTGTGTGTGTGTGTGTGTGTACTTATGAATGGAACTTGTATTTTTATATCAGTTTATGATAATTTATTTTTTTGGTAATATAAAAAATCACATATTTGAAATGTGCACATACACGCACGAACGCGCTGATAATGTTCATTTTCATATTATTTATTTCTATTAGTATATAATATTTAATGTCAAATAAAACATAATTTTTTTATCGATATTTGATACTTTTGATGTATACGTTCGTTCTTTATTTTTTCTTTTTTTTCTTTTTTTTCTTTTTTTTTCTATACTATTCTTTTTCGTTTTTCTTTTTTAATTTTTATTTAAATCATTTATTATCAATGATAATAATATTAATAAAAATTAATGTATAAATCAAATAGTTGATTTAAAAAGTAACAATATATAAATTTTTAATTGTTTAAATTAATTAAAATTTGTTTTCCTCTATGCGTTCTTTCGTAATTAAAATACGTCATTCGTAGAAAGTATTTGTACAACGAGTATGCATAACGAAAGTAAGAATTTTAACGAGACACAGTGTACGTATGGATGTAACAACTCACGTTCCAAAGAAACCAGACGAAAGAGATATATACTACTTTTGCCTATTTTGGATCGGGTTCGAGTAACTTTCTTTACGCTTCGCTAGCGGAAAACGCGTTTACACGACTTAATGCAGAAACGTAAAAGCGCGCGCGCGCGCACGAGCGCACTTATATACAAACGCAAAAAGGACGTGACTTCCTTCTTTGCTAATCGTACCGTAGCGAGAAACGATCTGGGAAAAATTCGCTTATTACTGTTAGAGAAACTAGACAAAGTTTACGAACGACCGACAATCTTATTTTTCTTCGAACGAAAACAACCCCCTTCTCGATCGATTCAAGAAAAGAAAATAAATAATTCGTTCGATGGATATAACGAATTTTTTTTTCTTTTTTTTTTTTTTTCTTTTTTTTTTTCTTCTTCCTTACATATATTTCATATTTAATAAACGTGAAAATAATTCGAGTCGATTAATACGTCCCTTTATTCTTCAATGAATTACACATATATAGAAATAAATAAATAAAAAAAAAAAAAAAAAATTATAAAAATTTCGTCAAATGTCTCGATTCAATATATATAACACATTTTTCGTATCATTATATATATATATATATAATTTTTACAATACAATGTTCGTATATATGTGTATAAATGTATACGTGTAAAAAAAATTTTTCAAACAATCCAAAATGTTTGATGAAACGAAGAAATTTAAAAGGGAAAGAAAAACAAAGGAGAAGAAAAAAAAAGAAAGAAAATAAAAAAAAAAAAAAAGACCCATAAAACTATAAAATGTAAAAGGCCGATATTATGTAAAAAGGATTAAAGATTCCAATTTTTCTGAAGGGCAAGAAAAAAAAAAAAAAGAAAAAAAAGAAAAAAAAATGAAAGAAAATAGAAGAAAAAAGAAAGAAAGAAAAAAAGAAGAAAAAAAAACAGAAAAGGAAAGATCAAGTAAGACTCGAAAAAATATTATCCAAAATATTATTCAAAATATTATTCAAGAATTAATAAAACAAAGAATTCGACCGAGAGAACTCAAATAACAATTGTCAATTGTCAATTTGTTCGACAAAGATAAATAATTTATTTATATTTACCAACCTTAAACATTGTCGATAGGCGTGTCGTAACGCGGCGGCGTTCTAGCCGTGATGATCTCGTGAGGTGCAAAAGGTGGGGGCCGAGTGCCTGGTAGATAATAGACGAAGCAAGATACTCCAATGAGGAAGAGGAAAAACAGGAACACGAGATCGAACATCAATAGGGAGTTCAAGATCATCAATTGCATCGTGTGTCTCTTAATACTATGAACACCACCACCATTACCATATCACACGTACGAGTGATGACGACGAAGAGACGTTGTAAAGCACGCACTTACATATATATGTATATATATGTGTGTGTGTGTGTGTGTGTGTGTGTACGTATGAGAAGGATATAGAACGATGATGATAACAAAAAAAAAAAGAGAGAGAGAGAGAGATACGTACGCACACACACGTATTTATAATGGAATCGTTTTATTATTTTTCTTTTTTAATTTTATTTCTTTTTTTTTCTTCTTCTTCTTTTCTTTTTTTTTTTTTTCCTGTATTTCTTACTATTCGTTACGCTTTTAAAGTTCACAGTAAATTTAACACTTATTCATGCTCCACCACTTGGTCATTTTCTTCGTCGTCACCCTGCCAATAAACTCTCTGATCTTTTTTCTTCTTCTTCTTCTTCTTCTTCTTCTTTTTTTTTTCTATGTCTTTTTCCACTTCTCTCTCTCTCTCTCTCTCTCTCTCTCTCTCTCTCTCTCTCTCTCTCTCTCTCTCTCTCTCTCTCTCTCTATCTCTCTACCCCTCTACTTTTCTATCTCTTTCTCTCGAATGACTCGGAAGAAAATTCAAGATTCATCGGCGACTACCTTCGGAATAAAAAGTTAATGTCAATTCCGTAATATCTCTACGTCTATAAGAAACGAGCTGTGTTCATATTTCTAATGAGAATATTCACTTTTACATTTCAATTATTCTCCCATTGATATATTACCGAAAATAATATATATTATTCGTCAATCAATGCAGTATATCAAATAGTAAAAATCTATATTTAATAATCTGTATAAAAATGAATCACTTGTTGAATTGAAATGAAATAAAAATTTTCATGGAAAAAGAAAGGAAAAAGAAATTAATTGAAATTAAATGAAAACTTTAATTCAATCCTTCTTCTTGGAATATTAACGTTGACTTTTTTTTTTCTTTTCCTGTCTCTTCTCTCTCTTTTTTTTTTTTTTTTTTTTTTTTACTTTTTTCTCCCTCCCACCCTTTACGAAAGATTTAACGAACGATTTTCAAGTTAAAGAAGAACGTAATATGATTGGAATCTTTTCAAAATTTTCTAAAAAAAAAAAAAAAAAGAAGAAAAAAAACAGATGACAGAGAATGTACTAAAAACAGATGACAGAGAATGTACTAAAATCGTAATTGAATGCGATTGGATCGGAGGATGGGGGGAGGAGGAGGTTGGGGTCGCTTAAACGCCGGATATTATCGACACTTCGAGGCAACGAGATAATCGAGAGGATTCTACTTTTGATTTGTAAGATCGGATGACCCTAGGGATTACGAAACGGCATATCGATTGTTTCGAAACAGTTCTTGCGTGTTATTCGCCACCCTCGATATTTACCACCCTCACACACATAGACTCTACATCTCCCCTTTTCCATGATGATCACTTTGTCGATAAATTAATGCGATAGAATTGTCTCCTTGTTATCGATTTCGTTTGTTATGTTATGCGTTTACAATCAATAACCACGAACTGATGGATGAAATTATTATTATTATTATTATTATTATTATTATTATTATATATATATAGTCTTTATATTTATATAATTTGTGGATATGTCAGATATCCTTTAATCGTTAGTCATGCTTGTTCGTTTCGTGGTATGCATGACAATGATAATATTATTGATTAAATTAATAAATTATATAAAAAATTATTAATTACAATATTACGAAATTAAATAAGTAAAGAAAGAAAGAAACAAACAAACAATGACAGAAAGAAAGAAATTCGGAAGACATTCGAGAGAGCAAAAAAAAATAAAAAAATAAAGGATTATTATTATTATTATTATTATTATTATTATTATTATTATTTTCTTCTTTTACTTTTTTTAATTCTATTATCCAATGTCGCATCAAACGTTTTTGCGTGGAAGTCAAAATGATGGGTTAATTAAAAAATGACAAAAATAAATAAATAACATTCCAGAGGAAAGAATAAATGGATGAGGGATTATTTATTTTATTTTATTTTATTTTTTTGTTTTTGTTTGTTTGTTTAATCCTATCATTCAATGTCACGTCAACAAACTCGTGTGGATTATTAACGTGAAGTAACAAACGAAAATTGCAAATTCATTATACACGTAATCATAACAATTGATACGTTATTTAGATAAAATTTAATTATCACGCCGAAGGATTATAAAATCTTATCATATTACTTTCGAAACGATATAAACAAATAAACAAATAAATAAATACATAAATAAATAAATTGATAGTGTAATTTTACTTCCCGTTAATAGCGAATGTTTCGAAGATGAACAAAATAATTTCATTTCGTTCCTTAACTTCTTCCGCTAATTCTCGTTCTTCTCGTAAAGAGTGAAACGATGCGATAAAATTGAACCACCAGAAAACTTTCGTGACAAGTTTGTGAGCCACATGATATGAACTTCTAAAAGAGTACAAAACGAGATCGAGAGACTTCGAGATCTTCGAAGGCACGATAAAGAGAAAAAGAGAGAGGAGAGAGAGAGAGAGAGAGAGAGAGAGAGAGAAAGGGAGTGAGGAACGACCTAATATATATAAGAAAAGGAGAGAATACAGTTGCAATGAAACTGTCTAGAAGAACCGAAAATAAGAACGGTCGAATGCGAAAGACAGGCTCCCGATCGACGATTAGTTTTATCGAGCGACCGAAAACTTTGTCCTTTGATACCTACAATTCACGTTTTTCTTTCTTTCTTTCTTTCTTTCTTTCTGTCTTTTTTGATTTCCTTTTTTCTTCTTTTCACGACATCCAAAGGTAGATCGTAAAGAGAGACATAAAACATAAAAAGAAAAAAAAAAAAAAAAGAGAAATCGCTCGTAACAGGAGGAACATATATATATATATATAAATAAATAAATAAATAAATAAATAAATAATAAATGAAAATCTTCACGCTTCACAATTTCACGATCTCATGCACTTTCCAATTAATCAAAAGTTTCAATTTATATATATATATATATATATATATATATATATATATATATAAAAGAAAAAAGAAAAAAGAAAACAAACTTTCGTGGAAAATGTGAAACATATAATTTTTTTAAACATAGAAATTATATTCAACGTATCGTCGCGATCTTTCGCTATCAATGTGCAAAACGATTTCACAATTCTTTTCAATCGGGATTAACAACAACGGCAAGTTTAATATTTTACACGGTTATATAGATTTCTATCGTATGAAACGAGCCTTTCTTTTAACGGGGCCAACGGGAACAATTTGCTCGGTAATAACTACGACTAAATGAACACGTAAATCATTAAAAATAATTTCTTTTTATTTTTTTTTTGCTCTCTTTTTTCTTTTTTCTTATTTCCCTATTCTCCCTCTCCCTCTCTCTTTTTCTCTTCTCATTTTTCCCTCTTGAAAGAGAAAGAAAGAGAGAGCGAGAGACCCCGAGAGAGAGAGAGAGAGAGAGAGAGAGAGAGATCAAGGAACCGTGAATGCGACGAGAGTTTGAACTCTTATGAGTTCTCAATGTTGACCTCGGAAGGCGGTGAAACGAATACGTACTTACGATGAAACGTCTTTGCTTCGGAAAAACCACGATCGAAATAGAAAAGTTTTGCTACGTTTTCCTCTCTCTCTCTCTCTCTCTCTCTCTCTCTCTCTCTCTCTCTCGCTCGCGCTTTTTTTTTTTATGATCATCGTCGTCGTCTCGTTAAGGCACTTGACATTATTTCTACGTCAAAGTTTCCTCTACTCGGCATCTACCCCGTCCTCATCGCGATTTCATATCGAAGGAGAATAAAGTCGAGGGATACTTTTCTTTTTTACACATTTTTTTTTTTCTTTTTTTTTCTTTTTTTTTTTTTTTTTTTTTTTTGAACCAAATCAATGTCCACTTTGATTCGTCGTGGACGACGAGGATCGCGAGATACACGAAAGAGAAGAGAGAGAGAGAGAAAAAAACAGAAAACAGAAAAGAAAAAGAGAGAGAGAAAAAAAATAATAATAAAACAAATAAGCTATAAAACGCCAATATCTATAGCAAGGCAAATCGTCGTAACGATTGATACCGATCGTTGATCGAATCGTAAAGATTAAAAGAAAATGAAGAAGGAGAAAAAAAAAAAAAAAGTAAAAGAAAAAGAAAAAAGAAAAAATGAAAAAAGAAAAACTTTATTGCCATCCGTCATCGGATTCGTTTCTCGTAATAATTTCAAATAGAGCATTATTCCCATTATTGAAATTTCCTGCCATTCGATGGACGCGAGCGCGCGCGCATGCGCCCACATATTCGCGGCTACAAATGCAACGCTCGATTTTCTGCTCATGCGGATCCCAAGGACGACGGTCAATGGGATTTTCGCGCACGAGCAACGTTCGAGGACGGAAATTCGCGAGATGACGTAATTTCCGACGTCAGGTCGTCTGGTAAACTTTCTCTCTCTCTTTTTCTCTTTTTCACACACACACACACACACACACACACACACACACACACACACACACATTACACACATACACACTTTCTCTCTATCTCTGTCTCTCAATCTCTCTCGTATTCTCTTTTTCTTTCTTTCTTCCTATCGGACATTCAACGAGCCTAAAAACAAATTGATCATTCGCCAATTGATCGATCGAAAGAACATATTGAAACGTATAAATGAAATAACATTATATCTTCATCGTTCATTATTATCCATATATAAAAGGGCTCATTAGAAATGAGATAATTAATTAATGAGATATTAGGATTACATTACGAGAAAATAAATCCCCTGTTCTAATGTCCTTTCTCTTTTAGAGAACAATTGCTAATGAAGCGATATGTCTATCGTTAGTTGATAGGAGAAAGGAAAAAAGAAGGAAGAAAGAAAGAAGAAAAAAAAAAAAAAAAAGAGAAAAGAAGAAAAAGAACTCAATAAAAAAAAAATTGTTCAATCCTTTGTCGAGCATGTCGGTTAATTAAAATTTCTAATAAATTTTCTTGTTTTTTTTTTTCTAATGCCTACACCCACACGCACGCACACACGTACTCATGTGCTTACAACAACAACATACGATTACGATAATAATGCAATTGCGGTGAACTTTTATTATGATTGGTCAAAAGAAAAAAAAAAAAAAAAAAAAAAAAAAAAAAAAGAAGAAGAAAAGAAAATAGAGAAAATAAATAGAGGCGGGAGAATGAGGGATAAGAGGGGGAAGAAGAAAAAAGGAGAATGAATATTACTTTTCATCCATAATAATCACCGTAATAAAATTGATAAACATTTCTGTGATAGATCTATGAATAGGTAGAACGTATTCGAAAGCATTACGGCAAATAAATGTGGAAGTGTATATGATGTTTGTTCACCAGCTGTTGTTGCCTGTTTCCAAGAGCAAAGCTTGACCGATCGCGTCCGTAACCCGATTGCGTTTTATGCATCTCAAGAAGCAATCCGTAGAAAATCCGCCGTCCTTGCTAATGTCAAAATTTGAAATAATACGAAATTGACGGCGCGCAATCGTTCCACCGTTGATATTATTCTTTAAGCGTTAACGTATACTTTTTCTTTTTATTTTTTTCCATTTTTTTTTTAATTTTTTTTATTTCTCATTCGCCAAAAAAATCTCGTCCGCTATAATTCTTGTATTATTATTATTATTATTATTATTATTATTATTATTATTATTATTATTTGTCGTTTGAACTATCGAACGACGGAAATGGACGAATATAATTTTTGGAGATTTTTGTAAATGATAAAAAAAAAAAATAAAAAAAAAGAGAGAGAGAGAGAAAACAAAGAAAAAAACAACATGACGTTTTGGTGTCACAAAAAAGAATTTGTTAAATTTTTCCCTTCGCATTAACGTTAAATCATTCGTAATTTTACGAAAGAAGAGAAAGAACAGGAATATGACCCTTTAAAATTTTTCTAAATGATCAAGGAATAAAGAAAAGAAATGAACAGGAGCAAAAAAAAAAAAAAAAAAACAAACAAACAAACAAAAAACACAAAAAAAGAAAAAAAACAGGACCAAGAAAAGAAGAGAGAAAAGGAAATAACAAAATGACGTCATAGACGGTGTCACAGTAAGAATTTGTTTACTTTTTCTTCGAATTAACATCGTGAATTTTTTAATGGACGTTTTAGCATTAGGCCAACGTTGCTC
>NC_060963.1:2425000-2435000 GCF_910589235.1 Vespa crabro
AAAAGAAAAGAAAAAGAAATTCTGAAACTTTGCCTATTTTCGATAAAAATCCTTTTCCTCTTTGTTTATCAATTATTCCAATTGATCGCTTCGTTAACAAACAGTTATACCATGTATCATTAAATTTATATAGGAATTTTAATAATAATAATAATAATAATAATAATAATAATAATAATAATAATAATAATAATAATAATAATAATAATAATAATAATAAAATGAATAAAATACTCCGATCCTTTTCGAACTATTTCCTTTATAGAAAAGAAAGAAAAAAATAAAAGAAAACAAAAGATAGAGAGAGAGAGAGAGAGAGAGAGAGAGAGAGAGAGAGAGAGAGAAAAGAAACAAATTCTACAGATTGCCCTTGACAATAATGAAATTATTTAAAAGAATTTGGAGTCTAACTCCCTTAACGCGTACGGATAGATTATCTTCATATCTATTTTTTTTCTTTGTTCTTATTTTTTTTTTCTTGTCTTTTCTTTTTCTTTTTTTTCTTTTTTTCTTTCTTTTTCTTTTTTATATTATTATTATTACTCTCTTAGAGAAGAGAATATATAATTCGGCCAAAAAGCCGACGTAACAACACGAACCGACGTTCGGAGATTCGACGAAAAGGGTTGTTCGCGGCTAGGATGCTAGATGAGTACTGAGGCACGTCATCGGTTGCCGGTTTCCAACCCCCCTTCCACTCTACGTGCACCACCACCATCCTTCTCCCTTTCACTCCCTCGTACACCCTCGTACACCTTCGGCAAACGCGCATACCCACGCAACTGTTGCGCCCACGCCCATCGACGATCATCCCTTAACATTTTCCCTGGTACTCTTCTTTCTCAATTTCTATCCATATCTCTATCTCTTTCTCTTTCTCTTTATCTCTCTCTCTCTCTCTCTCTCTCTCTCTCTCTCTCTCTCTCTCTCTCTCTCTTCTTTCTCTCTTTTTTAATCGCACGGAGGTGGTGATCTTAAAAAAAAAAGGAAAGAAAAAAAAAGAAGACCAAAAAAAAAGTAAACCAAAATAAAACATAATAATATACAATAGAAAAAAGAATAACAACAAAGCGAAATTATTTAAATGCATACGGTCACCTTTCTCTCTCTCTCTCTCTCTCTCTCTCTCTCTCTCTCTCTCTCTCTCTCTCTCTCTCTCTCTCTCTTTCTCTATTTTATTATTTCTTTCTTTTCTTTTTTCTTTTTTTTTTTTTACTTTTTATTTTTTATACTCTAACATCCTTTTCCAAAAACTCTTACGATCGATCGATCGATCGATCTTCGTGAAGATCGAACGAGATCGTTACCAATAAAATCATCGAGAAAATATTTATACGTAAAAATCTGCATATAAATGGATATTCTTTCGTCTTCTATTTTTTTTGTGGTTTTTGTGCTTTTGTTCTTATGTTTGTTTGTTTGTTTGTTTGGTTATAACAATGAGCAACTCTTCGTAAAGAATGGCGGATATTAAACTACAACATAATTGAATGAAATGAAAATAAAGTACGCATTTCAACGTATAAGTGATATTTGTGAAAACTGTGATATATTGTGTGTGTGTGTGTGTGTGTGTAAGTACCTATCTATGTTCCTTTTTTCTTTTTCCTTCATTTTTTTTTATTTTATATATATATATATAAAGAGTAAATATTTGTATTAAAATAATTCGATAAAATGAATTTTATCGATATATTATATCCAATATATTATATCCAATATAAACGTACAAAAATAAATCCATCATAAAATTTGTGGTATTAATATGAACGAAAATGTATATTCGCGTCCTTTAATTTTTTTTTTTTTTTTTTTTTTTTTTTTTTCAAACGAGAAAGCGACGACGGCGTCGACGAAGACGACGACGACCATGACGATCGAAACAAACGACAACGAAACATTTCGAATCACGGATACTAATTATTTTCTATCGGCGAAGATTCCAAACGCTTAAGTTCCAACTTCGTAAGGGCTTATCCTTCTAATTAATTGACCCAGATTTATCAGCGAGTAGTACCGAGTTTCCCGGAGTTGTCTCGTCGCGACGAGTGACGTCGTTGTTGATTTCTTCTGAAAGATAAGAGGGTCCTCGAAAAAGAAAGAGAAAGATAAAGACAAAAGAGAAAGAGAAATAGAAAGAGAGAGAAAGAGAAATAGAAAGAGAAAGAGAAGAAATAATGACAGAAAAAGGAAAAAGAAAGTGAAATGAAAAAGTGAATGAAAAAGAAAAAATAAATGTCGTCCAAGATAATATCCTAAATAAATTTTGTATATGTATACGTAGATACATGGTACATATGTAAATTTTTCTTTTTTTCCATCGATTACATAAACGAACAAACTGGTTGATATATAACAAATACTGGAATTTCTGGATTCTCCTACCCCTTTCTCTCTCCCTTTCTCTCTCTCGAAAAAAAGAAAAAAGAAGAGAAAGCAGAAGAAAACAAAAAAGACAACAAAAAAAAAAAAAGGAAGAAGAAGAACAAAACAAACAAACAAACAAACAAATAAACAAAAATATAGATCACTACGATCTGCGATTATACGTATGTATTACGTCGGGACAAGGGAATTTTTTAACCGATTAGGTAATAAAATGAAAGTTTTTCGAGAAGGCAAGTAGTTTAACGCAAATTGATCTAATCGATGGAAATTGATGAGTTCGTCCTTTTTCTATCTCTCCCACCTCTCTCTCTCTCTCTTTCTTTCTTTCTTTCTTTCTTTCTCTCTCTCTCTATCTCTATCTCTTTTCCCTCCCCTTCCTTTTCGCATTCATTACAGGCCATCAAAAATAAAACAAGATTACCTTGACTAATCTGAATCTATATGGAATCCTTCATAACGTGGAAGGATATTGCAAAAGTCAATATAACTAACGTAACATGGCCAACTCTTTCTATCAACCAATACGCTTTGCATTGAACTTTTCCAATCAAAGACGTGCAAAATAATTAATGAGAAATCTCATTTAGTTTTTACATAACGAAGGTAGAATTAAATTATTCGTGTGAGCAAAAGAAAAAAAAAAATATATATATATATATAAATGTCAACTATTCCCCAATAAATTTTATTTTATTTTTTTCTCTCGCCTAAAAACGATGAATATACAATTTGAAATTATTTGAGAGAAGAAAAAAAAAAAAAAAGAGAGAAGAAAATATTTTTTCAATAATTTCTATCATCCTTGCAAATAATATACATAAAAAAAAAAAAAAAATATATATATATATATACGACATATATAAGAAAGAAAAATATATAAATAAGCAAAATTAAAGAAAAAAAGAAAGAAAGAAAAAGAAAAAGAAAAAGAAAAAAGAAAAGAAAGAACTTTGTTTTAATTAAAGCTATATATAAGAGGTACGACAATAATTAAATTAATCTCAGAGAAAATCGTTCAGTATGTTTATATCGACAAGAAAAATAAAGAAAGGAAAAAGAAAAAAAAGGACAGAAAGGAAGAAAAATCGTTACAAATGGTCTACCGTGTATAAGAAGCTTAAGCCTCAAGGTGGTTTTTAACTCGATGAAGGGGGAGGGCGAAAAAAAGAAAAAAGAAAGAGAGGAGAAAAAGAGAGTGAAAAAAAATAAGAAAAAGAAAGAAAAAAAAAACAAGAGAAAGAAAATATATTTTCCCATGACTTTTCTCTATTTCGTTCTCGCTCTCTCTCTCTCTCTCTCTCTCTCTCTCTCTCTCTCTCTTTCTCTCCCTCTCTCTCTATACACAGATATATATCTCATTCTTACTTCACTACAACTCCCGTTCGTCTTCGTTACTCGAACTGTATATACCACTTGGATTTAAGGGGTAGTACTCTGGACTAAAAGAGCCCCCGGGTATTTCTGAAAACACTAAGAAAAAGCATGTCGACGGACAAGGCCAACTCTTTCTATCTATCCATCTCTCTCTCTCTCTCTCTCTCTCTCTCTCGCTCTCTCGCTCTCTCGCTCTCTTAATTTTCACCTTTCTTTGTAAGAAAGAGTTGTTCTTTTCTTGTAAGAAAGGCATCTTTTATAAGACAAAAACAGAAAGGGGAAAAGAAAGAGAGAAAGAGAGAGAGAGAGAGAGAGAGAGAGAGAGAAAGAGAGAGAGAGAAAGAGAGAAAAAGAAATAGACTTCTCGAGAGTTTTAAATTTCGTGTCGTTGGACTTTACGTGGAAACTTGTAGAACATTTCACGGCTAAAAACAATGTGTCTGTTTTATGTAACCATCATTGTATAAAAAAAAAAAAAAGAAAAAAGAAAAAAAGAAGAAGGAAGAAAAAAAGAAAAGAAAAAAATGTTCTCTTCATTTTAGATTCATTTAATTATTCATTCAATTAATTAATAATAAAAGATAAATATATACATATGTAATGTATAATAATAATAATAATAATAAAAAGAAGAAGAAAAAGAAGAAGAAAGAGAAAAAAATATATAATACATACTATTCATTATTTTGTTTTTTTGAATCTAATTAGCAATGAATTACCATTCTTTATCAACATTTCTTTATTTTTTTTTTCTTTTCTCTTTTAATCTCTCTTACCCTCTCTCTCTCTCTCTCTCTCTCTCTATATATATATATATATATATGTGTGTGTGTGTGTGTGTGTGTATGTGTGTAGTATGTATATATATATATATATATATATTTTTTCCTTTTCACAAAAAAGTATACGCGAAAAGTTCGACGAAATTTAATATGCTAATAAAAGGGTCAGCTTTCTCTGAATTTACATCGAATCCCCCATTTTTGCCCCCATATAGTTACTTCCTTTAATCAAGAAAAAGATAAAATTTGCCTTTTCAGTAAAATATATTGTAATTCGCGTATAAATTAATTACAATTTTCCTATGATAATTCAAGTTGAAACATTCTGTCAAATTTTTATAGATTCATCGTACAGAGCTCTAATATTACGAACTAAATTAAAATGAAAGAAATAAATTATCCGTAAAAAAAAAAAAAAAAAAAAAACAATAACAATAATAATTATTATAAGTAATATTAGTTCGAAAATTAACATGAATTGATTTCGTAAGAATTTGTTTATATAAATTATTTATAACAAATTGTCGATTAATTATTAATAATACGTTGAGAAAAAAATAAATAAAGAAGATTCTACCCTTTTAAAATGACGTTTGAATCGAATCTCTACGATTTTTCATTCCGTAGATATTCCCATATAAATGACTATTAATAACGTCAAAAAAAAAAAAAAAAAAAAAAAAAAAAAAAAAAATTTAATTATTTATTAATTTATGTAATTTTATAGAACAGTTTGCAATTTGCATTTTTTTTGTGCGAAATAAGACTAATGACGTTCGTAATTTGTTTTATAAAAATTGTTTATAACAAAATTGTTAATTAATTATTAACAATATATTATTAGAAAAAGAGAGAGAGAGAGAGAGAAAATTCTACCCTTTAAAATGGCGTTTAAATCGAGTCTCTACGATTTTTCATTCCGTAGATATTCCCATATAAATGAAATCCATTTACTACGATCCACTGACCTACATAATTTCATTCAAATTGACTCGGCGACACACTAACCTATATAAATACCGAGAATTTACGCAACCTTACTACTACTACTACTACTACTATTACTATTACTACGATCAGGTGTACTATATGAATTATGAATGAAAATTTTTCGAAGACGATATCTTCGGAACGGAAAATCGTAGAGACTTGAAAAAACCACCATTTTCACGGACAATTTATTCTTTATTTATTTAAACATTCCAATAATATCGATATAATAAAAATCGATTTTTTTTTTATTTTTTAATAACTTTTAAAATCGAATCTTTTTTATTTTTCCTTTATTTTTTTTTCTTTTTCTTTTTTTTTTCTTTTCTTTCAATAACAAAGACACAAATGGAATCATTACAACTTTTATCATAATTATGTAAACTTTTGTATTGTTTATTTAAAATAACGAATGGAACGTTTATTAATATAATACAACGTCACAGTGCGAAATTGAAAAATGAAAAAATTGAAAAGATTATATATCATTACTAATTTATCTGATAATCTTACGTACATTTTATTATTAATTGTATATCTTTAAATTGTCATTTCAAAATATTTAAATTAATAATATTACTTAAGCTGATAATTCTTACACAATATATGGATCAATAGTTTATTATTGAGAATATCGATCAATGCACCTATTAAAAACTAATAAAATATAATATATATATATATATATATATATATATATATATATATATATATAAAAATATATAACCACACACAAAAAAAAGCAGCTGTCCTTTCTATGTAATCTTTGAGTTCGCTTAAAAAAAAATTCATGCTGTCGTATTATGAATATGGCGTCCGCCTTCGTTCTCGCCCCCTCCCTACTCCCTCGTACCGTACGACCTTTATAAAGAAAGTTTTTTCATATCCCTAAAAAAAAAGGGTGGTGGTAAAAATGATCAAAGTTATTGTCCCACCTTGTATACTTACAAAAAAAAAAAAAAGAAAAAAGAAAAAAAAGAAAAAAAAACAAGAAAAAAAGCAAAAAATAAAAAGAAAGAAAAAAGAAGAAAAGAAAAACTTACATACCCTTTGTATACAAATTATATACCATTCCTCTCTCTCTCTCTCTCTCTCTCTCTCTCTCTCTCTCTCTCTCTCTCTCTCTCTCTCTCTCTCTCTCTTTCTAACATACTTGGCGATTTAACTAATCGGACACGCCCACGTACGAGCCTATTACTTTATTTGTATTCAACGAAGAAAAATGATCGGGAGTAGGGGTTGGGGTTAAGGTATGGGTAGAAGGGGGAGGGGGAGATGGGGAGGTTAAGAGAGAGAGAGAGAGAGAGAGAGAGAGAGAGAGAGAGGGAGAGGGAAAGCCAATGAAATCAGAATGAATGTCACGAGCGCGTTTGTAGCAGATAAAACTCGTTCGACAGGATTTCGGACCTTCGATGGTTTTATATAAAAGAAGAGACAACGAAACGACGTACAAACAAACGTACGAAATGTTTCGTTCATTCTTCCTCGTCTCTCTGTTCCACGTCGGACTTGTGTTTTTGACGATCGTTTCGGCGATCGATATTTCAAAAACGAAGAAAACGGATATCAGCTTGACCGAAAACGATGTTGTGGAGAAAACCCAATTGGTGAGAGAGAGAGAAAGAGAGAGAGAGAGAGAGAGAGAGAGAGAGAGAGAGAGAGAGAGAGAAAAGAGAGAAGTTAATAATAATTATTATTGTTATTGTTGTTATTATTATTAATATTAATAATGTTTTCTTCTTTTTTGTTTTTTTCTTTCTTTTCTTTCTTCTTTTTCTTTTTCTTTTTTTTTTTTTTTTTTTTTATGATTACGTCGAAACTAACAATAAATAATTCGATAATTGGAGAAAAAGAAAATATTTATCAATAAACATTTCCGTTCGAAGTATAATTAAAAAGCAAAATATATGTGTATTGATTAACTAATTAAATTAATTAAATTAATTAAATCGATCAGTCGATGAAAACAAAATATTTACCATTAACCATTTTCGTTCGATATTCGGCTATATATATATGTATATATATGTATATATATATATATATATATAATGTATTTCAATTAATTCTTTACAATCTAATTTTTTTTGTTTTCTTTCAAGTCTGCACGTAAATTATATAACATGAAAGTTGTATCATACTGATATAAATATATACATATATATTTAACTTATATATTCGGTATAATTATACTAAGTATAACTTATAACAAAACGAAATAAAAAAAAAGAAAAAGAAAAAAAATATTGTCGCCATAAAATAAAATAAAATAAAATGAGCGTTGTACGGACTTAAAAATTGCATGCATACGTAACGTTAGATAGCGTTAATTAATTAATTAATTTATCATTCTTTTCGATCTAAATAATTAATTTCATGTAATATCTTGGAGATGATTCGTTCGACATTACGTCGCTATTTCGTATTGAAAAAAAAAAAAAAAAAGAAACGAAAATGAAAAAAAACAACAAGTGTAAACAGAAGTACTTGAAACGCTATTCATTAAAAAAAAAAAAAAAAAATGAAAAAAAAAAGAGAGAGAGAGAGAGAAGACAAAACATCGATAATTAATAAAAGTGACGACAATAAAATATATTTTATTTCTCTATTTCTATTATAGAAACAATTAGCATCATCAGTTGGTAGTTCTACGCCGTTCATCGGAGACATTTCTATTGGCATTAGATATCCAAATGAAGTTGTCTACAGGAGAATTTTAGAATTCGATAATCCAACAAATGGAATCCATAGTTTCTCGATAACCCTGACCGTACCAAATGGTAAGTTTCAATTCGATTTGATTATTCACTATTTCACAACGTTAAAAAATTACAAAGAATCTTTCTTAATTGAACTTTAATTGATTTAATTATAATTATATACATACGCGATGATGATAGAACGTTAAAATAAACGTTGAAGGCTTTCGAACGTGCTTATCCTTCGACGTCGAGTCAAACACTGTAGGTTTCACTCTCAATGTCAGTCGTAGACAAAATAATGTAATCACGTAAGCTACTACGCTTTCTCTTATTTTGTTTATACTTCGTCTATGTACGATACTTTTCATTGAAATCTTGAATCGATTACTATATAACGCGATACAAAAATAAATAAATAAATAAATAAATAAATATATATATATATATATAATTAATTAATTAATTTCTCCTACAATAATGTTAGAATATGTTCAACGTTCATACACGTATCTCTCTATTTTTTTTTCTTTCTTTTTTTGTCCCTTTTGTAAGAAAAATCGAAACATTAAATCAATTCGATTGCTTCGACCTTCTTCTTTTTTTTTCTCATTTAGGTATTATCAACTACGTGCACGTCATAAATAATCAGGGTAGTAATGCCGTTGCTTGTATCGACGAATCAACACTCGAATCGTCCGAAGTTATCGTACATTTTCGCATACCAGCTAGCAGTACTTCATACTTGATGCTCGTAGTCGCGGCACATTAAAACTTTTAATTAAATTCAATCAAATTAAATAAAATATTATTTTCATATAATAAATAATATCAATGAGAATGTTAATAAATTGTTATTGTTATTACTATTATAATCTGTAATGATAATAAATATTCAATTAACTATATCTTTGTATTTTTAATCCTTCTAATATAGATTCCAAACATATTTTATTTAGTCATTATTATTATTATTATTATTATTATTATTATTATTATTATTATTATTATTATTATTATTATTATTATTATTATTAGTATAATCAACTAATAAAATTATTTTCCAAAGGGATTGTCGACTTAACGCGTATCTACGTACATACATATGTATATACAAATGTACGAAGAATGAAAATCAAATCACGAAAGTACATGCGTCATTACGTGAATAAATTCTTTTACGATCATTTAAAATTATGCATACTTTGCGTCGTATATAGACAGACATCATATTTGTCGTTGAGCGACGACAGGAATTTTACAGGTATCCCGATTCATAATGTTAATTAGCGACGAACGTTTCGAGAATGGAATGCATAATTAATCGAATCGACGAACGTTCGAATGTCATCTGATTATAGGATATAGTCAAATAGCAAGATATATAGATCTACGTATCTATATATATAGATATATATATATATATACACATAGTTAGATATCTCAACATCATTATTATTGTTATTAGTAATGTCAACGTAAAAAATAATCTAAGATCATTAATCTAAGATCATGTGTTGTTTAGATGTTTTTGGAAAAGAAAAGAAAAGAAAAGAAGAAAAAAAGAAAAAGAAAAAAGATGGTATAATCAATCTTTCAATATTCCATCAAATTATATCAATCAAATCGAACAAGAAAGAAAGAAAATCTTTATAATTAAAATATTTATTATTAATAAATTTGATTTATCTAAAAACTATGTGTATCGATTTATAATATAATTAAAGGAAAAAAGAAAGATTTATTAATGAAAAAAAATTCTATTGA
>NC_060963.1:2437500-2440000 GCF_910589235.1 Vespa crabro
AATCACGTGGATCGTTAACTCATAGCATGAAATAATTAAAAGAAAATCATGGAAATGTTAGGAGTTAACATAAATAAAAATTTTTTATACATTTATCTCTCTGTATATCTCGCTCGAATTTGCTTATCTTCTTTTCTCTTTTTCTTTCGTTTTTTATTTATTTTTTCTAAATTTTTCTTACTTTCGATTTCTCCTTTATTATGTCCCATCCTCCCCTACCCTCCATTAGCCCCTTTTTTCTCTTTTGCTTTTCGTTTTCATTTATTCGGTTTTTTTTTTTTTTCTTTTGTTTCGTTGTTTTCTATAATCTCTTTGAACAAATAGCGAGTTAACTTAAGTGATCAGTATACGTGCCGTATCAAGTAAATTTTGTTAAGTATTAGCCTAATTGATTAGACAACTTGTCATATTATATTACTACTAGGTACTTACAACTACAACTACTACTACTACTACTACTACTACTACTATTACTAGTTTTAGTGTTACTCGTCAAACGTGAAGCCGAACTATGCAACTTGTATCGTCATCCCTTTGGTATTAAAGATAGCATTATAGAGGAAGTTGAGAGTTCTTTGGGATAATCCTGTTAGGAGTCAATTTCAGTATCAAAAATAAGTAAGGCGCTCATTTGGGAAAGCTTTAACCCTTAATAAAATCCTATCGTAGGAAGTATGAAAAACAAAGCAAAAAAAAAAAAAAATAAAAAAATAAAAAATAAAAATAAACCAAATGCAATTGAAAAGCTTCTGCATTATATTTTTTTTCCAAATTAAAAATAAAAATTATATAATATATAGGCTATTATAAATAATATTTTTAATTGTTCATTTATTATGTTATTCATGTTGTCAAAATAGAAATGAACATTTTCGAAAATAAAAAATAAAATTATTGAAAATACGAAAGAGTAAAAATGAAATAAATTCGCTGTGCAATTCGAGAATGAAAATTATAATAAATAAACAAATAAATAAATAAATAAATATATATATATATATAGGCTGTATAAATATTAAAAGAAAAAAAAATATATATATATATATACTTAAAAAATTATTTATATATTTTGTTATAGTTGTTATCGTTGTCGTAATTCTGAAAAAATTTTTAACAAAATAATATTTTATAAAATACGAAATAGAGGAAAAAAAGGAGACAATTTTGTAGTACACTTGGAGTTTTCTCTTTCTTTCTTCTCTCTCTTTGTCTCCTTCTCTTTCCTACCCTTCTCTCCTCCCGGTCCGCCTCCCCCTCCGTGATTCGTGCACGTTCAGCCTCGAACTAAATCTCTTTCCGATATCTTTCGAGAAGGAAATTAAATTTGCTCGAATATCCAAGCGAGCGTCGGAGCATCGAGAGAAAGAAGTCGATCGCGCGAGCAAATTCACCCTCCATCTACTCTCCAACCCATTGTAGTCAAGTTCACGTTCGTTATTTATGTCTCTATTTCCAAGAGAGCTTATATTCTATAATTCCTATCCGCGAGTCACCGGCAGGCCGGCGGCAAGCATGCGAATAAGTACTCGATAAGTATGAAAGGACGAAAAATATAAAATAAAAGATAAAATAAAAATGGCCTGACGAATATACGGAGGTGATTTTTTTCTAGTATTCTTCTTCTTCTTCTTCTTCTTTTTCATCTTGTTATTATTATTGTTATCATTCTTTACTATGTTTTTCTTTTTTTATCTCGAATATACGCACGAAAAAAAAAAAAATATCTTTCATAATCCAACGATTAAAAGTTAAACTGAATTTATTTATCATATTTTAAAATGATTTGATAAGATTGAACGAAAAAAGAAAAAAAAAAAAAAAGGAACAAAAAAAAAGAAAAAAAAAAAAAAGAAAAGACGAAATAAACGAAACGAAATAAATGAAATATATATATATATATATATATATATATATATTTAAATAGCTGGAAATCATTAACTTCAATCTTATGATTTAATAATTCAATTATATTTTCTCGGCACGACCGGACTTGACTTATATCGATCGATCGTATACGATACGAAAGGTTTAAAGAAGAAGTTTCTCAATGACTGACTTCGTGATATAAATAATAGTTGTGGAAAATGAATTTTATATATGCACAGATAGATACACAAACGTATAGAGACGTAACACACATAGACGTATATAATTTAATGAATACTTTTAATTACATAGCGGGTAGGTATCCCGAAGGGGGTGATACTGGTGACAGGTAATTAAAACGGTTAAGCCTCATTCGCCAACAATATATTGGATGGATCGTGGATCATCAAGCGATAAAGTGCTTGACATTGATTGATCGATTATTACACAATCCTACCTCCTATAGGATATATTTTATTCAGCCGCGAAATTTGAAAATTTATTCTCTGACAATGTTACAAAAAAAAAAAAAAATAAATAAATAAAAATAATAATAATAAAACGAGAGATTCATTCACCGTTGTTAAATCAATGCTTTATATCTTTCTTCAATTATCTCTAGAAACATTTTTTT
>NC_060963.1:2442500-2465000 GCF_910589235.1 Vespa crabro
GGGAGAGAGAGAGAGAGAGAGAGAGAGAGAGAGAGAGAGAGAGAGAGAGAAATAGAGAGAACTAGAGAGACGTTGAGAAATACCAAAGTAACATAGTTTACGGTGGGTATATTAATAGGGAACGAGTAAACTTCTTCTGAGGTAATATAGTTCATGTTAATCAGTGAAGTAAATGTCACTGACCGTTCTCATAAAAAAGATCCTTATCTCGTGTGATAATGTCAATGTTAATGTTACGCATGTATATATATACATACATATACATATATATATATATATATATATATATATTCGTATAATTTGTACGTGTACCTGCTACACATGCCTAATCTTTTTTTTTTTTTCTACGAATTTATTTTTCATTACAAATACTTTTTCAAGAGATCATAAATAATAGTGCTAATTCCTTTTATAACTCCGCGTTAAATATTATATAATTAATTTTAACGACGAACGTGAAAAAAAAAAAAAAAAAAAAAAAAGAAAAAAAAAGGAAAAAAAAAAAGAATAAACGAGTTTTAAAATTGTGACGAAGGCGTGACAATATTTGTGTTTTTTTTATTTCTCTCTTTTTTTTTTTTTTTTATTTTTAAATGCAGACATTTAAAAAGTATCCGTAGTCGTATAAATTGATCAAAAATGTTGAATTCGATCGACGCTAAGTGGAATGAGGAGTGTGGATTATTCGTATTAAAAAAAAAAAAAAAAAAAAAAAAAAAAAAAAAAAAAAAAAAAAAAAAAAAAAAAAAAAAAGTGCGCGCGCGCGCACATACAAATAAGTAAGTAAAAGATAACATAAGAAATAAAATAAAAAAAAAAAAAAAGAAGATAAAAAAAACAGGAAATTCTATTAATTAAGCTTGCCAGTTTATCGACCCGACTCCGAGGCATTAATTGAGATGGGAGTTTCGCGTAACAGAACTTCTGGAATACGAATACGTCGACTACTTCCTCCCCTCTCCCCTCTCGCCGTCCCCTCCCTCTCTCTTTCTCTCACCCTCTCATTTTTTTTTTTTTTTACATACATATAAGCTTACGTGAGAGTACGAGAAAGTATTCGAATACACGCGAACACACTTCTTCGTTCGATCGATTAACGAAAGAATTCTCTAATTGGCATGACGATCACACATTTGTAATTATGTATATATATATATATATATATATATATATCCTGTAGACCCTGATATACATGAATCTAAATGCAATACCATCTAATACGATTCTCTAACGTGATGCTTCTAACGCGGTCGTCGCACTAACTCCTCCTTCAGGGATCGAAGGAGAATACGTGCATACGTTTAGCGAGTAAATTCCAAATGAACACTTCATCAACGATCACCTAGCTATCCCATTTGCTCTTGGAATTTCCCCATTGGAATTCGCAACTATCCTATCGCTTGGATAACAAACCTATAAGCGTTTGATATTTTGTTCGAAACGATTGATTATTTTTTCTTCTCTATTTATTTTATTTTTTTTTTTTTTTTATTTTTTATTTATTTTTTTTTTTTTTTCCCCACCCCTAATCACGTTTTACAGATGTCATTTCGATGGAAAAAATGAGGAAACGAGGAAACAACACGATTGACAGCAAGGGTACGAAGAATCGTCATAACGAGGAGAAAACTAAGAACGATGACGTGGACAAAGATAAGAAAGATGCTGTCGAACGATTGGTGGAGGACGACGAATCTACGAATCAAGGCTTCGGAGAATGGCTTAGATCTAACGACGGTGTAGAAATGATGAGACTATTTGTCATCGCCAATTCACTTTTACTATTTGTCACGATGGCCTGGCCTAACATGAAGGAAAGTTATTACATTGTTCGCGACTATTTTATGGGAGAGGAAGAGGATTATTGAAGGAGGAAAGTATATATTCCAATTTCTAAGGAGTCTACGGAGAGAATAGACCGTATTTTATTTTCGAACGAAGAAATTACGTGGGGTCGTGCGAGTAGAGGGGGAAGAGGGAGAAGAAAAAATAGAAGAAAACAAAAAAAAATATCCCTGAGATTTCGAAGACGAAGAGAAAGGGATACTTTTTTTTTTTTTTGTATTTCTTCTTTTGCACTGTTGATTAAGATAAGCAAGAACAACAAATACAACGATCACAATGTTGGCCGCTTTCTTTCGCGGTGCATTTATCATCGGCATTCTCGCTTGGTACAGCATCAGCGTTTGGAAAATGATCGACGGTTATTTTAGAGATCAATTTGCCAGTTACCTGCATGAGGAATATCGAAAAAATCCGCATATGAAGGCTGCCCATATGAAGGATGCCGTCAATGAGGTTGGTAAGAACGATGCCGTACATACCGACGGGGAAGTTCCGTCAAATAAAATCGACGAACTCGTAAAAGCTGAGAGTTGTCCGGTCGATAAGGTAGACAACGATAAAATATTGGAATCTTGCAATATCTCAGAAAAAATTTTGAAAGTTGATCGACCGAACGATTCCGTTGAAAAAGAAATCTTAATGAAAATTTCAACGGAGAAGGAATTGAATAATGTCGACAATGATGACGACGACAAAGATAAAGACGAACGTCAAACGATGAAAAGTATTGAGAAAATGGCGGACGAGGAGAAGAGGCTGAAAAAAAAAGAATTTCCTTCGAGTAAGGAATTTGACGAAGAAATTGAGAAAAAGAAGAACAAGAAGAAGAAGAAAGATGAGAAGGGGAGGGAGAAGGAGATGGAGAGGGAGAGGGATAGGGAGAAGAAGAAAAAGGATGAGGAAGAAAAAACGAAAAAGCAGAAGAAGAAACGAGTAAAAACGATCACCCTTAACGAAGAAGATTTTCTAAGCGTCAAAAATAGACGAGGTACGATCGGACGTGACGAAGATTTTTGGGAATTCGAGGAGGACGAGGAGAAGCAAAAGATTGAGGATGAAGAAGTTGGTATACTAATCTCCGATCTTCCATTCAAGCCTAAACTCGACATCGGTCGTTTGGAAAGAATTACGCCCGATGAATATTGCCCTTTGACCTTGGACGACGAACTTTCCTGCGGGGAGACCACCAAGTGGCCCTAAACATATAATCACTCATGAAATTTTAATCGGAAATTTATCTGTTAAAAAAAAAAAAAAAAAAAAAAAAAAATATATATATATATATTCACATATTTATTATATTCACTTGATATTAATATTTATTATATATGGAATATTATCAATAATAACTAAAGCTATAACTAAAGCTATACATACATACATACATATATATATACAAACATTAAAAAAAAAATTATTTAAGTAAAAAAGAAAAAAAAATTTCCCATATTAAATTCACAAATTCGTTTGTTTGTCGTATCGAGCATATAACTCTAATGCTTATATTACAAAAAAAAAAAAAAAAAAAAAAAAAAAAACATTTTAATTTATTCCATTTGTATAATGACGAATTGCAAATTTACAAGTCATTACATTAACTTCTTTGCAATAATTATAATCTATTAAATGTATTACGAATTATTTATCATATCACATTTATGTATTTCCGATTAATTCACCTATTTACATTTTTTTTCTTGTTTTCCCTTAGATAAACAGTACTCGTATTTAACTAGGCTAAGAGGATTAATTAATGTTGTTATGTTAATCGATTGGAAAAAAAAAAGAAAAAAAAAAAAAAAAAAGAGAAAAAAAACAATAAACGAAAGAAAAGGAAAAAAAGAGAAAGAACAAAACTAATTGTAATACGTTTGTCACTTAATTAATGGTAAATTATAATAATAAAAATAAGAAAACTTATACTTGCAGATGTTAAGAGAAAAAGAGAAAAAGAGAGAGAGAGTGAGAGAAAGAGAGAGAGAGAGAGAGTGAGAGAAAGAGAGAGAGAGAGAGAGAGAGACGATACAGGAACAATTATTTTTCCTCCACCTATATAATAGCACGACGTTTGAAATATTCACGGTCTAAAATATGATTATGTCGATGACTATACTGAAATAATTGATTTTCAAAGCGGATACGCGAAACGTACGTTTAAATGCAAATGAAATGCAATAAGGTGTAAACAAATGGATCTGTCTGCCTAAGGAGACTAATCCTACGTCCTTGAAGCTCGTTTGCCGTCCTCCATGATCGTTGCAGTTTTATTTTTCTTCTTTTCCTTTTTTTTTCTTTTGTATCTTTCTCTCTCTCTCTCTCTCTCTCTCCCTCTCTCTCTCTCTGTCCCTTTTTCTCTCTCTTGGTATCCTCATCCGTCCGGTCATTAAACAAATCGTTTCTCTTCTTATTTCTTTATACTTTTTATTTTTTTTATTTTTATCTCTTCTTCTTTTTTTTTTTTTTTTAAATATGAAATTTCCTTGAAATTACCTTAACCGAGTGACACGATTTTCACCATAACATCATTTCGCAATTGAATCTTTCTTTATTTTTCAAGGGGGGAAATTTCATATTTAAAGGAAAATTAATTTTAATAGAATTAATTACGAAAGTACATTACCATTAAATGTAAAATATTCTTATATTAATATTTAATTATATTAAATAAATAAATAAATATATATATATATATATATAATTATCAATATTTGTATAAGTTTCATATTAAAAACATAAACGTCGTAATTATACTAATACTAATAATCCTATTATAACTATAGTATATATGGTACAATTATATTACATTAATTATACCTTATACTTTTAAATATATATATATATATATATATGAAAGAAGAAAAAAAAAACAAACAAAATCAAGTACAGATACGAATTAATAATGAAAGTTTTTAATAATGACATTATAGAAAAATAAAATTCTTTATAATATCTATAAACGATAATCCTTTATTATTAGAACATAAAAAAGGTTCGAATTTGTAACCGTTAACGTTACGACGAACAACCCGTTTGATTTTTTTCTTCTTCTTTCACATATATATGTATGTATGTATGTATGTACGTATGACCAAAAGAAGGTATAGGTTGCATTCAGAAACGATGACGCTCGTAATCGTACGAGGAATACTAAGAACGATATAGTTCGAACGGGAAATCGTTATTTCTGTCTATACAAAAGACAGAAAAGAGCGAGAGAGACAGAAAAAAAAAGAGAGAGAGAGAGAGAGAGAGAGAGAGGAGAGAGAAAGAGAGAGAAAGATAGAGAGGAGACAAGTCTCTATGACAAAACGAATATATGTATGGTATGTACATACGTATTAAACATATATATGTTGAATATAATTTGTAGAGATGGTAACCTTCGATTATAAGAGTAAATTGAAAAAAAAGAAAAAAACAAGCAAAACAAAAAAGAACAAAAAAAAAAAAAAAAACGAGACACTCGTTATCGCATTACCATTACCAATGACAATATTATGCAAGAGTACAGAAGTGGAATGGATGATTATGCGTATACATATATGTATATGTATATATGTATTTGTATATATATATATATATATATATATATATATATATATATGTATATGTATATATGTATCGTTTTACAAGTACTCACGGTCAACGAAGATATGCGACAGGTAACGCAGGAAATGTAGTAAAGATCTTCCGTCTCTATACAGATTCAAGTTATTAGAGGTATGTACTTACGTAAGTACATATCATTATGTATTTATATATGTGAATTTTTTAATATCGATCATCTTACGATTATCTCCTTTTCGTTCTCTCTCTCTCTCTCTCTCTCTCTCTCTCTCTCTCTCTCTCTCTCTCTCTCTCTCTCTCTCTCTCTCTCTCTCTCTCTCTCTCTCTCTCTCTCTCTCTCTCTCTCTCTCTCTCTCTCTCTCTCTCTTTATCCTCTTTATTTTAATTATCTACAATATTTGATCGATCGATCGATTTTCTTTTTATTTATTTATCTTTTTACAATTGTTCATAACCTTTTATCTACTTGTATTGTTTTCTATTTCTTTTTATTTTCTTCTTTTTTCTTATCTTTTTGTTTTCCTTTTTTTTTTCTCTTTCTCTTTCTTTCTTCGATTGTTACTTCATTTAATCAAAAAAAAAAAAAAAAAAAAAATAATGAATAAAATACAGAATAATGAATAAAATACAGAAAGATAGAAAAAAAAAAAAATATTTTTCGCGATCGTCTACCACTAGGGGAAAAAAAAAAAAATCAGAAACGGATACGAGAGAAAGAGAGAGAGAAAAGGATAAAAAAAAAAAAAAAAGAAGAGAAAAAAGAAAGAAATACAATGAACGTAAAGAGAAAAACCCTAATTATTTTCTTTTTCGTTTCTTTGGAAGAAGATTAAAGATTCTTTGAAACGTAACACAACTCACGTACATTCACGTTCGCCAAAGAGGAAGAGGAAATGAAAAAAAAAAAAAAAAAGAAAAAGAAAAAGAAAAAGAAATGTCAGAGAAGTGATAGAACGCGGTAGGACATAAGAAATGATTTTCTAACTAACATAAACGATCGAGAAAAGTATGTACCGGCAATGGCCTCGTTCGGTTCACGATGACCGTCAATTTTCCCAGCGAACGACGACTTCCCGCTGTCGTTCCGATTTCGAACGACTTCTCTCTTTTTATTTATTTCTTCAATTTTTCTTTTTTTTCCTTTCTTATTTTCTTTTCTACTTTGCACGCGATACGTATACATACATACATATATATATATATATATATATATATATATATATATATATATATATTGTAGATAGTTACATACATGCATATGTATTATATTTATTTGCGTGCTATTTCTTAAGTTTCGCTAATTCGATCGATGAAATAGTAAAAGTGAATTTTCTCAATTCGCATTTCGATTGATTTCATTTCTCTTTCTATAGAAAAAAAAAAGAAAAAAAAAGAAAAAGGAAAAAAAATTCACATCCTTAAAAATACGCAACGCTTTATAAAGTCCTACCATAATTGCAGTTAATTAATTATATATATATATATATATATATATGTACTCTTTTTCTGAATCTTCTTTATTTATTTATTTATTTATTTATTTATTTATTTATTTATTGATTGATTGATTTTTATATAATTATATTTTATAATTTTTTATAATTTCATATATATATATATATATATATATATATATATATATATTTACACACGAACAAAAAAAAGAAAAAGAAAAAGAAAAAGAAAAGAACAAAAATTATATACGATATAATATATTAAAATAATGGCGGGAAAAATTTATACTGAAAAATCATATTCCCCTTGTTACTCGGTCGGTAACATTGAATTTCTAAAGCTCTTTCGAAATTCAATTTTCCTTTTTTTTTCTTCTTCTTCTTTTTTTTTTTTTTATTTTCTTTACGAAATCTTTTCAAACTTTATTTCACTTTTTCATAATCGCAAAATTCATTTCGTCGAGAAATGCACGAAAATGAAGAACGTTGCGATCAAAAAAGAAGAAAAAAAAAAAAAATAGAACAGCCAGATAATTAATTATCAACAAAATTATACGTAAATATATACACACACACACACACACATATATATATATTTGTTTTTTTTATATATAAAATGATGGAAAAAATGAAGGGATTACAAATGAATTTTACTATTCTCATAGAATTCGTCACTCGATCGGTAATACAGATTACCAATGTTCCATCGTACGAAGTTCTTTTCTCAATTTTACGAAATCTTTTGTTGTCCTTTTATTCCTCTTAAAAAAAAAAAAAAAAAAAAAAGAAAGAAAGAAAAAAAAAAAGAAAAACGAAAGAAAAAAAAAAAAAAAAAAGAAAACAAAAAAAAGAAAAACGAAATAAAGAAGAACGGAAAGCAATAAAAAGAAAGAAAGAAAGAAAGAAAGAAAGAAAGAAAGAAAATAAAAAAACGACGGACGACACCGCCATTATCATCAACTCGTATGATTTCGTTGAAAGAATAGATATCGCCGATAACACCTCCATATATACGCATGTGCGCGCACATACATACTACAAGGACTTTTTAATCGAGAAGAAAGAAAGGAAAAAGAAAAGAAAAGAAAAGAAAAGAAAAAAAAAAAAAAAGAAAAAAGAAAAAGAAGAGAGAAAAAACAAAAAAGAAGGAGAGAGAAAAAAAAAGGAAAGAAAAAATAAATAAATAAGGACGAATATACGCCCTAACGCCTACGTTTCCGGAGGAAAAGGGGAAAAGGAAGATACGGACGAATATAACGAGAGAGAGAGAGAGAGAGAGAGAGAGAGAGAGAAAGAGATAAATAAAGAAAAAGAAAGAAAGATAGAGAAAGATAGAGAGTAACAATGGTCCCGCGACGAGGCGTGCGCGCCAAACAGTTTCCAGATTCCAACTATAGGAGAGCCGTGCTCGAAAACTCGTCTCTTCTCTTGAATATACCTGTTGCTCCTTCATCTTCGTCGTCTCTTATAAGTCGTCCTTAGGTCTCGTTCTTGCCGGAAGAACGAAAGGCCTACCCACTCACCTCCTCCCTCCCGCCCCTCCCTCCCGCCCACCCTCCCGCCTCATCCACCGGTCACGAATAGAATTTAGATGTTACAGAAATTATACCGACGGAATGATATAATTTTGTTTTTAAGCGAATCGAAAAAAAAGGAAAAAATTCGAAAGTTTAAGAAATGTAAAGAAAAACAAAAAACAAAAAAAAAAAAAAAAAAAAGAAAATAAAGAAAATGAATAATTATCGAAAGATTTTATATATTATATAAAAATTTCTATTCATGAAATTTATCATTCGAATATGATAATTAATTAAAAGATTCAAATTAGAGATATATCGATTAAAAGGACATATCCCATATATCTTATTTTAATAAGATATATACATATAATATATAAAATATAATATATATATATAACACATCATCATTTAATAATTCATTTTTATACGTTCATATATATATACATATACATATATATATATATACTTCATAATTACACTTCATACATATATACTTCATATTATGAAGTATATATATATATATATACTTCATAAATGAAAGTCCAATCGAGAGAGTTCGTCCTTGACTAAAAATAATTAAAATATATATGTGTATGCGTGGTATATAGAAATATACATACATACATACATACATACATACATACATACATACATATATATATACATACATACGTACATACGTACATACATATATACGTACATACATACATACATACATACATACGTACATATATACATACATATATATATATATATAAGGATTTTCATCTAAGAATATACGAAGAAGATTCGAATGGTCCAAAGAATCGTAGCAGTGAGCCGTTAGAACTATAAGGCAGATACATATGTAAGTACGTCTTTCTCTCTCTCTCTCTCTGTCTCTTTCTGTCTCTCTCTCTTGCTCTCTCTTGAAACTTTCGCTAGGGAGAGAGAGACCTGTTGCACGTGAACCTCCGGACCCCCCGTGTGCGCATTCCAAAAAGGTAGGAGGAAGAAGAAGCGAGAAAGAGAAGGAAGGAACTAAAGAAAGAGAACACGAGAAAAAGAAAGAAAGAAAGAAAGAGAAAGAAAGAGAGAGAGAGAGAGAGAGAGAGACGCCGGTATACAGGAAAAGAGTTCCTAGAAAGAAAAGGACACTATGCTTGTTACAGGGAGAGAAAGAGAAAGAAATAGGAAGCCACATACATATATATATATATATATATAATATATATATATACATAAAAAAGATGGCCCTTACATATGTAGATAAAAAAAAAAAAAAAAAGAAAAAAACAAAAAAAGAGATCAACGATATATACAAACATATATGTATTAAGAAAGAAACGTTTAAAGTTTCTTCTTAACCTCAAAGTTAAAATGAAACACATGCATCGATGAGATAACAATTAATGCCTTACCTCGAAATTATTTTGTCTTCTTTCTCTCTCTCTCTCTCTCTCTCTCTTTCTCTCACTTTCAGAAATTCCCAACTGTTCGTTCTTTTTCTCTTTTCCCTTCGATCAAGGTGTCTGTCTTCCACTCGTCAAAGCAGCCGCCGCCGCCGCCCCCCGCCCCCCCGCTGGCCGTTGATCGTCAGTCACATAATCCTGCACTTCGTAAACTTTAATAAATTCACTCCTGAGATAAAACAGCACATACACACATACTTGATAATATATATATATATATATATGTATATGTACACACACACACACACACAGATAAACTTCACGCATACGTAGATAGGGACAAACGTAAACGTATATATACAAGCACAAAGTCGTAATGCCGAAGTGAGAGGAGAGACTACGTTGGGACGTACTAATCCGTATTTTTGTTTTTTTTTTTTTTTTTTTTCTTTCGATTCACACGTAAAATCTTTAGATAATCGTTGGTATCTATCGTTCTGTATATATATATATGTGTATATATGTATATATATATATATATATATTACTTCAAAGATAAAATTAGATAAATATCGTTTATTAATCGAGTCAAATAGAAAAATATATATATAGGATTCTCTGTAATTCGCGAGACGCGCGGGATATCGTTCTTGCGCTTTCGACCGTGTATGACAAACGACGAACCGATGTGTATCCTGCCGCTTGACCTGCACCAGCCGAGCCGACCAATCACAACGCACTCTCGAGAAGCCTACGAACTTTGTGGTTCATCCCCACCATTCTACGTTTCGTATTCCTGTACACACGATATCTATTGGATTACGTCAAAAGCTTTTCATATTACGATCTTTACTTTTTACCATCTAATTGTACTTTTCCTTATTTTTTTTTTTTTTTTGATTATATCGTTTAATTTGATTATAACGAGAGATATTGTAAAATAAAATGGATAATTAAATAAATGAAAGATGACGAAAGAAAAATATATATATATATATATATTAAGTGCTGCCATCTCGTGTCTTCGGTAAACAATGTTCTGTTATTAAACTTTTATATATATATATATGTATATAGAAATATGAATAAATATTATTTAGATAATATGTATATATCATTGTCGGTAATAATAGATCAAATGATTGTCGGTAAGTATTCGTCGATAATTACTTATCGTCGGTAATTACTTACCGTCGGTATAAACGATCAGCGTTTATCGATTCTTCATTATCGACTGAGATTACCGACATTATTTGTTTATCACAATGTTATCGACTTTGTCTCTGTAGATAATTATCGATCTTTGTCGATTACGAAAATACATATATATATATATATATATTTCATGTATCTTCGGTATCATTACTCATTGACAATTATAATTGCAATAGAACGATGCTTTGAAACATAAAATGATAACAATAAATGTTTACAATAAATATTTGAAAAGGTTAAAAAATTTTTTAATTGTTCAATTATTGACACTTTTCATTTATTTAATCATTTAATTTTTCATTATAAATACGTGAACATTTAAACGAGTACATATGCAAGAAGGAAAGACTTCAACGTTTTTATATCTTTACATGTATATATATATATATATATATATAGTGTATATATATTGTACATTCTATAATAAATATATCATCATTTAAAGATAGAATTAAAGTAATGTGTCCTGTGTAACATCTAATACTGCGTTTAGAAATATACGAGTGTGCAACGAACGTACGTGAACATTATGATGCCTGTCCTATGAAACGGTGTTTCAAGGCTGACCCAGCATGGGTACTTATTGTATCAAGACTTGTTAACAGAGACGTTCATTCACTCTGGTACTGGCAATAAAAAGCTCAGTATAGTTTGAATAACTCGAACCAATCGGATTGTTCTCTCGTAACATAGTGAAAAGTAAGAAGGTATAAAGGAAGGATCAAGGAGGAAGAGGAAATAGTAAACGCGATAAAAATGCTCATATATTATAATTATTATAAGATGGGAAAAGGTCTATCGATGAAATTGTTAATTCGATGATCATCATGGCAGCTCTTGTACGTCTTAAAAGAGGTAGCGTTCAATTGAGACACGCGGCACTCGAGATGAAAGGTAAGTTTATATTACGAGTTCGATATTTACAAAAAAAAAAAAGAAAAAAAAAAAAAAATTAAAACATAAACGAATGAACGTACGAACAAAATAAACGAAGCAAAATATAATAACACTCAAATTGAATTGAAATTAAAAAAAAAAAAAAAATTATATATATATATATATATATATATATATATATATATGATCGTTTATGCGGTAAATTTAAATCATCTTTTTAATCCGCATTTATGGGGAAGATGAAGGAGGTGAAAAAAATGAAAGAAAGAGAAAAAGGAAAAAAGAAGAAAGACAAACAAAGTAATATAAAAATAGAACAAATAAAAAGAAATAGAACCGATAGGTACGTACGAACGTTATCTCTTTGAAAAGGTTCCGTCTATTTGTAGTTACATTACATTTACCGAATCAAAGTCGAGGTCGTCTAATATCTATATATTAATGTGTTCTCTAATCATCTCTCTCATTTATATACATATATATATATATATATATATTATTGCCAGAGAGAGAGAGAGAGAGAGAGAGAGAGAGAGAGAGAGAGAGATAGTCCTATCTTTGGATGAAAAAAAGGCAAAAAGGAAAAAAAAAAAAAGAAAGAAAAAGAAAAGACGCGAAACGTTAGAGCGATAAGAAAGAGGAAGATGTCGATCCACTACTCTGAGTTACGTAGAATATTGTGAGATGGCAGACATCGTAAAGAGAGGTAGCGTTCAGCTCGTTAAACGCGGAAGTATCCAAATAAAACATGCCGCTAAGGAGGTTCGAGGTTCGTTCTTTCTCTTTCTTTCACTTTCTTTTTCATTTAGTATTTATTTATCTCTGTCTCTCTTTCTCTTTCTTTCACTTTCTTTTTCATTTAGTATTTATTTATCTCTGTCTCTCTTTCTCTTTCTCTTCTCTCTCTCTCTCTCTCTCTCTCTCTCTCTCTCTCTCTCTCTCTCTCTTTATTTATCCTTAAATATTTTCTCACATTCATTTTTCACACTTGAAATTTTTCTCTGATGTGTATGTACGCATATAAATATGTATATATATATATAAATATATATAAGGAATGTCAACAATTTTCTTCCACCTTCTTTTTCTTTTTTCTCCTCTCGTTCATATTCACGATTTGTTTTTTTGAGATAAAAAAAAAAAAAAGGGGAAAAAAAAAAAAGAAAAGGAAAAAAAAAAGAAGAAGTGAAATTCTCGAAAACACATAATCAGAGGTATCATAGAGACATATTTGTATTTCGAATTTGCAAAATAATATGCGTTCGCTTTATATAGCTTTATGTAACAATTGGTGCCTTTATTGAAACGTTCCTTTTTTCGATTATGTCAGAGATTGCACGACAATTATTATTACTATATTGTACGCTGAGAGGGAGAAAAGAAAGTGTAATGTCTTTTTTTTTTTTTTTTTTTTTTTCTTTCTTTTCCTTCATTTTCTTTTTCTTTTTTCGTTCTTTACTTTTGTCGTTCTTTCTTTCCTTTCTTCTTCTTCTTCCTTTTTTTTACTTTTTTTTTTTCTTTCTTTTTTTTTTCTTTTTCTTTTTTTTTTTTGTAACCACACGCCAATCGCGCTAACTGAAATCATAATATAGTCGCGACTGAAAGACGCGCGACGTACGTATGCTTTATCAAAGTCAAACACAAAGACTTTATAGATTTTGTTTGAAAAACGCGATAACGTGGGAAACTTACTTTATACCTATTTGCCGTACATAACGTATGCTAAAAGTGAGAATAATAATAACGTTTCTTTTGTATAGTCAAACTCGTGCTAAAAGTATCAAGAGAAAATTCGTCGTGTTCGATCCATATATACATATATATATATATATATACACATATATTATATCCGTGTAATAATTTTAATTCGTATATATAATTTGATTAATAAATAAATAAATAAACAAAAAAGAAAAAAAAAAAGAAAGAGAAAAGAAGAAAACAAAAATCAGAGGGACGGGGTATAGAAAATAAAAAAAAGATTGATAAAATAGAACGGCGGAATGGATTTGAATGAATAAAGGGAAAAAAGAATAAAGAAAAAGAAACAAACAAAAAAAGAGAGAGAAAAGGAGGGAGAGAGGAAAGTAGGATGTGCAAATAAAATAAAATAAAATAAAAAAAATAAAAAAAATAAAAAAAAAAAACAAGAACATAAGAGAGAAAAAAGAAGATAAAAAGCACGAGTGAGAGAGAGAGAGAGAGAGAGAGAGGGTATTCTTTTTTTTAAATATAAAAAATATATTGAAAAGGAAGAAGAAATTAAGATAGATAAATGAAATAACGAAGGGGAAAAGAATGAATGGGGTAAACGAGTGAAGAGGAAGAAAAATTGTATAAGGGAGAGAAAAAAATTAAAAAATAAATGAAAAAAGATTGAAGAGACGAACGAGAAAAAATTAAAAAGAAAGGAAAAAGGAAAGGGAAAAGAATTAGAAATAAAAAAGAATTGACTGAGACGTCGGGATAAAAGATAAAAGATAAAAGATAAATGATAAAAGTAGAAAATAAAATGGAAGGAACCATGAAAAAAGGTACGGAAATGAAGGAGGTCCTGTATTTCGTTTTAGCTGCTGTCAGAGCACGTCATATCGTTGCTGCATTAGTGGCAATGGGATTTGCATTGTGCGGTGCAGTCGAAGTAAGCTCGTCCGTTGCATTATTGGCCAAACAAGAGGACAATCATGCGATCATCGACACATCCTGGCACTGTGACATGCTCGTCAATATCAGCAGCCGAAATCGTACGGAGGACTTCGAAGTTATCCTATTGGAGGTAAACGCATTCATTCTTATCAATCAATAGAAATTATTTTATCAATAAAGCCTTAAAAAATCATTTCAAATATATCTTTTATCATTCCAATGTCATCGAATTAATATTAATAATTTCTTCGAATCAATCGTATTCAAACATTAATTCTATTTAAAATAGAAACGATTGAAAAGGATTCTAGGCGCGCGTATTTTTTTTTTCCTGTTTTTTTTTTTTTTTTGTTTTTCTTTTTTTTGCTGACACAACAAAAACAATTATTTTCATTTTCATTTTTCACTTTGCCACCTTACATCTTTACTCTTCGTTATTATTTCTTTCGTTTGATTTATTTCTTTCATTTTGCGTGTAATATCATTAGAACGAAAATTAGACGGAGGATAATGTCGAACTTTTGGAAGAGAGAGAGAAAAAAAAAAAAGAAGAATAGGAAAAAAAAAACAACAAAAACAAAAGAAAGAAAAACATTGCCATTAAAAATAGTAAAACAATTGTATCGTCGATTTGTAGCTACCACCGGAAGAAAGAACGGAATCGATAATGCGAGAAGCATTTTTATGGGGTCAAGTGGCCGGACCAATATTAGGTGGTTGTTTGGTTTGGGGTAGATCAGGTCCGTCGATGGTATTTTCACGAGCTGTATTAAGTGCCTGTTTGGCATCGTTATTGGTACCAGCAGCTTGGAGAGGACCATCCCACGTTGCACTTCGTCTCTTTCAAGGACTTTGTACCGTGAGTTACACGTATGAATCTTCCTTTTCTTTTTTTTTCTGTTTTTTTTTTTTTCTTTCCCTCTCCCCCCTATACTTTTTTCATCTCTTCTAATCAATCAATCGCGTTACTTACTTTATACAGGGCGCAACCATGCCAGCTGCTCACATGCTAGCTATGACCTGGTTTAAGAGCAATCATAGGAGTTCGTATTTCAGTTGTTACGCCGGTAATTAATTGAATTACAAAATAATCATAATCAATAGATCGTAATAGAACGTAAGTTACGATGTAATAATACTTAATAACTTTTTCCTTTTCATAAGCTGTCAGCGTTGGATACTGTTTAACCGGTTGGATAGGTACAGCTGTGGTTAGAACATTCGGACGTGATTCACTCTGTTACGGTTTGGTATTCTTAGCACTTTGTTGGTACTTTGCCTTTGGTAGATTCGTCAAGGATACACCGAAATCTTATCAGCACGATACTAATGTAAGAATGTATCTCATAATCTTCGACGATGTTTATATTGCTATAGTGGTTAAAAAAAAAAAAAAAATGTCTATAGGCCGCTGTCATTCCTTGGGGAAAATTATTAAGATCCGTACCGGTTTGGGCATCAGCAGTGGCGACTATGGGAAATCAATGGGGCGACGCTACACTCGCCCTTGGAATGACGAAATATTTAAAACTCATATATGGATTTTCCACGGCTAACGTGAGCTTTCTTTTCTTTTTTTTTTTTTTTTTTTTTTTTCGAGGATTTTTACACTTTTTCTTTTTTATTTGTCTTTGTTGTTTTTTTTCCTTAATTCTTTTCTTTTTTTTCCTTTTTCTTTTTTTTTTTTTTTTTTTTTTTTCTTACACATATGTCTAACAAACGCGTACGATCGATATCGTAATATTAAATAAGTTTTTCTCATAGGACTCGGTATTGACTACTTTACCTCACATTGGACACTTCATGGCTGCTTTAACTTGTGGTTTATTGGTTGATCACGTTCGCGAGTCTAGAATAGTATCAACGACCACAGCAAGAAAATTGGTCGTTTATACCGGTACGTCAATATTATTCAACAACTCGACAATATATTTTTTTTGATCGTATTAAAATAACGATTAACAAACAACAAGAATTGATTTATCTCGCGTATTTTTTTTTTTTTTCATTTTTCTTTTTCCTTTTTTTTTTCTTCTTTTTGTTTCGTTTGTTCGGCAACTTTTTCAACGCCATCGGCCAAAACGTTCATAGAATTTAATTATCTTTCGTTATCTAGCTGAACGTTATCATCATTATCTTGTATCAATCTCTAAGTTTAAATATATTTAAAAAAATAAAAATAATATTACATAATGATTTAGAACTAATATATTGTAATTTCTTTCGTAGCTCATTTCATACCGGCCGCATTACTCTTCGTCGCAGGATACGCGGGTTGTCAGGCATTAGGTGCAGCCTGGTTAGGTATTGCGGCACTTTTGGTATCCGGTACAGCACCGGCCGGTGCACTTGCTGCCATAGCTGATCTTGCACCAGCCGAATCACCGGCCTGTGCTGCAGCAGCCTGTGCCCTTTGTTCCACTTTAGGTGCAGCGGGTTTATTGGCTGCTAATTATTTCGTCACCCAAGCTCTTCATGGTTCGGTAAGTAAATCTCGACAGTTCATATACCTGATATTTTTCACATTGATAGAAAAAAAATTGTCGGGTCTAATGATATTAAGAGAAAACAAGAAAGAAGAAAAAAGAAAAGAGAGAAAAAATATTTCTAAATTTTAGATAGCCGGATCTTGGCGATTGGTCTTTGGCGTAGCATCGGTAGTTTTGTTATCAACCGCAGCTGTATTTTTAGCATTAGGCAAAGGTGTACCACAACCATGGATACCATCGGTGGCACGTCCACGTAGTCACGATGTTATTTATGAACAGGATCCACTTGAGCTCGATTACGAGGACGTAGCTGTACAAACCGAACCCTTTAGTCATTATTCTTATGACGATGACGTCGAAAGTCTTAAAAATTTACCACGCAGTTCCTCGATTCATTCGAAAATCTCAGCGATTTCTATTAATCAAATATCGTGAGGAGGAATCTCTCACGAGATTATATCTCCTGATTTTTCACATAACTCCCATATATATATATATATATATATACATATATGTATATATGGGTACCATGTACTGATAATTGTACATACATGCATACATGCATACGTTGATGCAATTAACCAATTATCACCTAATGAAATCTTATTAACACACTCACAATGTTAATTATTCGACATTTCTTATTATTTCTGTATATATTTAATTGTTTATTAAAATGAACGAAAATTTTTTCTTTTTTTTTTTTTTTCTTTTTTTTTTTCTTTTCTTTTTCTTCCTACGTTAACTTCATCCTTTCATTTCTATCAAACGCCAAATGCTCAAGCGAAATCTGTATATCATTCTCTACGTATAGATGTATAAACATGGATATATATATATATATATGTACATACATATGTGTCTAGACGTAATATATACCGTGAGACAATAAATCGTTGTTGTCTACGTGTACGTCAACTTTCCACAAGAAAGAAAAATCTTGAGTGCAATGGTTTGTCCTAATTAAGTAATTCTACGGCGGACCCACCTCCGCCACCGTCCTATCCCATCCCGTCCCGCCCCACCGGTAGATTCACCTCGTTATCGTGGCAATATACTGTGTGAACATTTTTTTCGAATGTTCTACGTGAATGGGCCGGAATTATACGGAATGCCGGAAGTCTTAATATCCTGTCGAATGTCTAAATCAACGGGATAATAATAATAAAAGCCTTTCACGAGTTTATATATCCGGGCGAAAAGAAAAGATACATATTCATATCACACAGAAATTCTCTTTTTCATATGATCGAATTCCTTCCTTCGAGGTCATAACCGTGCGATTATGAAAATCACTTTGGGTATGTTATACGATTAGGTGAAAAACAAAAAAAAAGAAAAAAAAAAAAAAAAGAAAAGAAAAGAAAGAAAAAAGGACAATTTTTTTTTTTTATGAAACACACAGAGACACAAACACACGTGCGTGCACGCAGAGGAATTTTTTACCTGACATGTCGATTGGAATTACAAAAAAAAAAAAAAAAAAAAAGAAAAAAAGAAAAAAAAAAATATAAAATAATTCGATTTTGATAGATGCCAAAGATTGCGATAAAAAGTTCGTACGATGAATTTAGCAAGATCCAAGAAAGATCTCGTGATTTCCGTCTTAACTCGTTCTCAGCTAACGTATATACAAAGACAGACAAACGGACAGACAGACAGACAGATAAACGGACAGACAGACAAACCAAGAGAAAAAGATACATACACACAGTAAATGCATATACGCAACGTTTCGTTGGCACGTCCGACGTCGTTGATGTTGCAACACTCGCGACGATGCTAATTACCCAGAAAGAGACTTAGATATGTTATTATTCTCTCTTGGTGTGTATTGCACTCTCTCTCTCGAAGGCAAAGAGGCACATGACGAAACGAATTCTCACGGCCGATTATTTATTATCCTTCATTCTTTTATTTTCATTACAAATTTCTTTTCCTCCTCTTTTCTCCCCTCCCCCTATCCTCCTCTATCCTTCTGTTCTTGAGCTCTTTTTCCTTTTTTTGTCTATTTTTTTTTCTGTTTTTCTTTTTTTTTTTTTTTTCTTTTACACCAGCTTACCTAACGTATATTTACAATATATGGAAAAGGAGGGGGGTGGAGGACACCGAACTTTAGTTTTTAATTTTAAAAGCTAAAAAAGAGAGATAGAAAGATAGATAGATAGAGAGAGAGAGAGAGAGAGAGAGAGAGAGAGAGAGAGAGAGAGAGAGAGAGAAAAGAAAAAAAGATATAAGAAAATCTTTGGATGAAATTAACATAATCATAACTAGGAGCACAATTGTGCACGTCTAATCGTTATAAATAATCTTTCTAGCGATAAAAAGATAGAATTAAATTAGAAATGTTTTCTACGATACTATAATATATATATATATATATATATATATATATATATATATATATATATATTTACATATATATATTTATATAATACTTAAATCGTTCGATTTATTGAATTATCAATTCGATCGAAATCTTATCGTTCTATTATTTTTATATTATTCTTATTTCTTTGATCAATTGTGAAGTGACGTGGGAAGGTGCTGCGTGGATTGATAGAAAAGATTCAAAAAAAACAAAAACGAAAAAAAAAAAAGTTAATAAAGAAGGAACGAAGAATCGACGTAAAAACGAGATATTAAAAGGAAATGAAGAAAAAGAAAGAAAGAAAGAAAGAAAGAAAGAAGAAAATGAAAGTTACATCTTCTTGTTCATGATGTCCTTATCTTCGTCAGACTCGTCGGTAATAATTTGTACGCTTCTTACTGGACCCGTTTTTCTGTATCTCGAAGTTGGCGTTGTCGTACTACTGATCATTGTGTTTGGTAGAACGGCTGGTCGTTCAGCGTTAATAGCCAATTGTAGCATTCTCAAAAGTAATGCCTCTCTGATAGGTGCCGGTAAAATTTCATCGCCGTCGTCATTAATCTCTTGAGTATAAAACTTTTGTCTATAAACACGTTTAGGTGTAAATCTGCCATCTTGATAATCGTCGTACTGATGAGGTGCTTGATAAAGAGGATTCAATCCTCTTGTATAAACCGGAGGACGTCTCAATGCAACACGATCGCCATATTGCATGTTTACTTGTTGATCGTAAGAAGAAAGATCAGGCCTTGGAATGGGAGTTTGATATCCCGTATGATAAGAAGGATAAGGCTGTTGATCATAAAGTGCATCCTCCAAATAAGTTTTTGGATAAGTAAGAGCTTGTACGCCATATTGACTGACCAATAAACGTCTAAGTAACATTTGAAAATCTCGTCGACTTAATGGTGGTGCTATTGGATTTGGTGGTTCCGGTGGTAAAGCTATTGGCGTTGTACGATAGACATAATCGGGTGTAGTCTGTTGATATTCTCGATCTTCTATGTGATGATGAGCTGGTGTTGATGATTGAGGAATTGGTCTGACAATAGGTCTAGCCCTTGCTTCCAATTCTTGATAGATCAATGGTCTCGAATATGGTCTTGGTCTGACGTAATTCTGATTTATCGGCATTCGTGACTCGTCGTCCGTTTCGACCGTAGGATTGTCAGCTAAATAATGAACATTGGGATCTGTGGTGGTACTATAAAGTTGTTGCTGAGTCGTAACAGGCCTATACAAAATTCTACCAATCGGTATATGTCTATATGCTGGCTCCTCCTCGATATTATTTTGTTGGCCAGGTAACAAAACTCTCGGTTGTAATTCTTGAACATATGATTCACTTTGTCCACGTACGAAAATCGGTTCTGTTGTCTGTCTAAGATAATCTCTATTATCAACAGGTATTCTTGGTGGTCCACGTAACAGAATCGGTTGAGTAGACGTTTGTTCTTCGAGGGTAGACTTAGCTTCAGGTTCGTAAACCCTAGGACTTTCGTATTTTGGATCGTCGAATCTAACGGGTCCTAAATTTTCTCGATTGACATATATTTTAGGTCTATCGAGACGCGTCCCAGGAATACGTTGAATGACTCTAGACGGAGTAGTAGTTGTAAATAAAGGCCGTGTCGTTGACAGAGCACCACTGTAAACATCGGAATGTTCATCGTTGTTATTATTGTTGTTGTTGTTATTGCTGTTGTTGTTGTTATCCATCGAAGAGATACTCGCTTTGGTGACATCGTCGTGAAGTTGACGTCTTAAATTATTACCAGTCGATATTTTAGGATCATCATCCTTTTCAACGAAATCCTCGGTTATGGGTCTTAAATTTTGTTCGATAGGACGTTTGGCAAATAATATTCTACGATAGCCATTATTTTTCTCTTCAACACTTGGACGATTTATTTGTGAATCCTCGACGTCCTCGGGATCTTCCTCGACTCCGATTGGTCTCTGTTGACCATTTATCACGAAACGAGGTCTACTTTTGTTATTACCTTTTAAATAATGATTGAATATATTTTTGGCCGATTCGGTACTCGTAGTTTGTGTCGTTGTAGATGTCGTCGATGTTGTCGCTGTCTTTCTCGTTCTTGGAATAGATTGGACGACCGACGATTTGGTCGTAGCTTCCGTCGAACCGTACATTAAGTTAGGCCTCTTTGTCGTCGTCGTACTACTGCTATTGATAGTACTACTACTGGTACTGCTACTACTGGTACTGCTACTGCTGGTACTGCTGCTACTACTGGTACGATTGACACGTGGTATACTCTGGACCACCGATATGTGTTCCTGTAATGGCGATACGGACGTCGCTTTAAAGCCCGTTCCGTTAGATGACGAATACGAGACTCTCTTTATTTCACCCTCGGCGTCGACGAAACCGAACGTACCCTTGATGTTGCCTAGAACGTCACGGGTCTCGACCTAACAATACAACTTTTAGATATCACGAACTCTTTCTCTCTCTCTCTCTCTCTCTCTCTCTCTTTCTCTCTGTTTCTTTCTAAATTTTATTCGAAAAGAAGAAAAAAAAAAGAAAAGAAAGAAATAAAATAACTAAATTTTCTTACGTTCACTCGATCTCATCCGGAATGTCTTTTTCTTACTCTTATTAAAATACTTTTACGATTATTAAAAATCCAATGCTGCCAATCGTCAGAAATATATTTTATTTTACCTTGAATGAACCATCGCCAGCCTCGTATCCATAAGTATACGAGCCGTCTTCGTTAACCTTCCTGATTTGTTTCAAGATAGCCACTTGATGATTGTGAGTAGTTTCTGATGTTTGCTGATCCGTAACATTCGTACAGCCTGCCGTCGCCAGACAAAAGATTGCCATCAGCCATGGCGTCATCTTGAAAGAAAAAGGAAAGAGATAAACAAAAAATGAAGAATGAGGAATTACTTAAAAATGATCTACATAATATTTCGATTCGATTGGATATTCTTTTTTGTTTGTTTATTTTTTTATTTTCTCTTTTTTTTTTTTGTCTTCTTTCTGCTTTATCGCCACGAGATTAATGATCACAGTTTTTTATTATTATTATTATTATTATTATTATTATTATTATTATTATTACTATTTAAGAA
>NC_060963.1:2467500-2475000 GCF_910589235.1 Vespa crabro
TTTTTTTTTTTTTTTCTCTGTACTTTCTAATGCAATTAATGTAGATATACTAACGAATGACTTGTCCCAACGACCGTCACGATTCGATAATATACCACATCCCTTTGACATTTGAGTAGGACGAAGGATATTGCGTAGATAAAATATTCGATTTAGCAACAACATTTATCAAGAGATATTCTTCATATTGCATGATCAAGCAGTTATGATTGTTGATCTCGATTTAACGTCGATCGCCATTGAAATTGAAATCTGAATCCGGATCCTGGTTTTTCTTTTTTTTTTTTTTTTCTTTTTTTTTCTTTTCTTTTTCTTTCTCCTTTTTCTTTATTCTTTTATCTTCCCGTCGAAACTTGACTCTCTTCTCAATCGCGGCGTGACTACGTTTTTGTTCCTTTTTCCTTTTTCGTTGTTTTCGTTTTTCTTCTTCTTTTTTTTTCTCTTTTCTTTACTTTCTTTTTTTTTTTTTTTGCAACAACATTCCTCAACTTAGTATAATTATTTGTAACGATATTCAATGGTCCCTACTCGAGAGAAATAACTTTTTATTATCGTCTAACGATAATGTGTTTAACGATGGAGAAAGGTTAATCATGTTAGTCGGCCGTACAATTGAACATATTGGAGTAATTGGTTTCCAACATCTATCGTAAATAAGTAATATAGAAAATACGTAAATAGAGAAAGTATCCAATCGTCGTGTCACTTTCCCCGGTTAATCCAATTGTTAGTTTTAGTTGGACCATGACGCCATTTAATGAACCGTGACCTCGCTCTCCTTTACTTTTGCGATATTTTTCAAGTTCAAGGTTTCATTTTCGTTACGTATCATACAAACGTACAGAGACAGATCTATATACGTATCGATATGATAAGAATTAGAATTATAAAAATTTTATCTGAACTATTATAGAAATCGTTCTCTCTCTCTTTCTCTCTCTCTTTCTCTCTTTCTTTCTCTTTCTCTCTCTTCCTTTATAATAACTTTCACCGTTCTAAGATTAACGATCGTTAGATCGACTTATTCTTTTGTCCGATTACTTTTTAGATATCACGAGATAATCTGTTCACGGAGTGTACAGGAAAAGAGCGTTAGCGTATTAACAAAGCGTATCCTTGAGTGACGTAAAATGACTATGACGCTTCCTCACAATTTTTTATTTTTATTTTCTTTTTCTTCTTTCTATAATGTCCTATATTAATTACTTTCCATTTTTTTTTCTTTCTTTCTATCTTTCTTTCTTTCCTTTTCTTCTTTCGCGTATAAATCTTCCGGTTTAATTCGAGAGATCGATTATGTTACTCGTTGATACGAGTGTTAAAGTTACGAGTACGGGATGTCCTTACATTGCTCCCTCTTCTTCCCTCTTCTCCCCTCCTTCTGTCCCATATGTCTACAATATGTCATTTTTTTCTAGAGGAATTATTATCATCCTGTAATGAAGTCGTTGCCATGAAATTAGAGGATGCGTTTTAGCTAACTGGCTGGATGGTTGGCTGGTTGGCTGGTTAGCTGGTTGGCAGACTGGTTCGCTGAATATTACGTGTACATAAGTATAATGTCGTTTGTAGATTTTTATAGATAATTCCGTAATTGAGGAAAGTTCGTCGAGAAGAAATTCATCAACGTCGTTTGTAACGACCTGATTAAAGGAGACCCTATCTATTTAGGTTTGTTATTTTTCCGGCATGAGAAACGCGGAAATTGAATTAAATTCTTTTCTTGACAGGAGTTCATTCTACGTTGACAGGACAGTTGGAAACAATTGGGTTCATAAACACGCACGCGTACACACATTGTGTTCTAAAACCTATTCTGTCTTCTTTTCTTTTCGTAACTCCGTTCTTCTTCTCCTTTACAAATGGTAATGTGCATATTATATATATATATATATATATATATATATGTATATGTACTTATATATATATATATATACGTATGTATAAAAAATATGATTATTAAGATACGATTTATTATTTGTTTGATAGAAAAAAAAAAAAAAAATATATTCCATGAGTACAAATCGCTAATACGTTAATACCTAAATCGAAGCGTATTATTTACAGCGTAAATAATAATAATAATAGTAATAATAATAATAATAATAATAATAATAATAATAATAATAATAATAATAATAATAATATTAATAATACTAATAATAATAATAATAATAATAATAATAATTATAATAATATTAATAATAATGAATGCACAAGCCCTATCGTTTTTCCGATCCAACTAAAAGAGAGAAAAGAAAGAAAAAAATTATTTAAATAATTCGATTTTGTCATTATCGCTGTCGTTGATATATCGCCAATTATAGATATTCGTTCGATTCAAAAATGTTACAGACGGATAGATAGAATAAATAGATAAGCATCGATTTTAACAAAATTATTATAGATACAACTAAAAATCCGTTTGGTTGTCCAGTGTCAAAGATAATACAAATAGAAAGTTGCGGTTAGACGCGAATAGAATGTACCCTATGTAAGTACTCCTATGGAGTTCGACGGACCACGCCGATGAAAGTAAACTAAGTACATCGCAATTCTCTTTTGCACGTTCCCTGGTTACCACCACCATTACCACTACTAACATGAGGATAATCTTGCAAAATTTTCTTGGTTTCTTACATAACATCAAGGAATGTATCTCCGAATAGGTATAATAGTTTTGATATAACGTGTATGCATATATACATATACATATATATATATATATACATACATATATATATATATATATGTATGTATGTATGTATACATGTATGAGCTGATTATTCGAATATCAACACATATGCATACATAGATTCATGCATATATACATATATATACATACGCTTACTACAAGAATAATTCACGAACATGTATAGTAACCAGTAATAATTCAGGAACAAGTTTCGTCGTTGCCTTTGAATCAATAATCTCATCGTTCGGCAAAGAAATTATTCGGCTTGGTTGTATGCAAGGATAATTGATCGATTTGCTGCGAGGTCGAAAGGTCGATCGATCGATAGCGACGAATATTTAGCGTTAAATTTATGGGTGAATTGCGCCAGGGAAATTCTTTATATATATATATGTATATATGTATGTACGTATGTATGTATGTTTTTTCTCTATCGCGTTTGTCTCATGAATTGATTCATTTAAATCGATCGAAGCTGGAATATATAGATATGGTCCTGAACCTTTCCCAAGGGATTTTTCGTATCCTTCGAATTTTACTTTTTTAGTTCATTTTTGCAAATTTTTCTTTTTTTTTTTTTCCTTTGCACTTCTTTTTTCTTCCTTTTTTTTTTTTCTTTTTTTTTCTTTATTGTTAACGAGTTCGTAAAAACATGTAGCATTTGTGAATAGCTCGTTACTCTTTTTCTTTTTTCGTCTCGTAAGGATCGGTGAAACGATCGAGTTTTTTTCGCGTAAGAAAAAATATATATATATATATATGTGTATATATATATATATATTTATGTATATACTAATCGCGTATAGCCGTCTCCCTGTACATCGATCTGACAAGCGTGTAGCGAAACGAACAACTTTCTAGAAGATTCGCAAGCAAGATTTTAAACACGGTGCGTACGATGCAACTCTCGAGGACCCTGAAGATAAATTCGCGTATATATATATATATATATATATATATATATATATATATATATATATATATATATATAAATGAAACGCTCCGTGGCTATCTCGTACCGATCAATAGTTGTTAGCTGAACTGGAACGAAGATACTGATCGATTTGACTCGCGGTAAGAGGCGTACCAGCCGCCGCACCAGCCGCTGCACCGGACGATCTCAATGGTGCGACATAATAAAAGGCCTGTGGGTCTCTCTGAGATTCGAGCAATTGAAGTTTGTGAGGTTGTTGTTGTTGTGGCTGTTGTTGTTGTTGCTGACGACGTTGTTGCTGCTGGGCATAAAGATTCTGGGACTGCATGAGCAACTGGGTCTGTTGTTTCCTGTAGAGAAGTTCCTGGGGTTGAGCAACGGACACAGCCGAGATCGAAGCCGATTGGACGGGTTGCGTTACGTGTTGCTTGTAAACAGCGGACTGACGTTGAGGTTGTTGCTGCGATTGTTGCTGATGTTGCTGAATCTGTTGTAGCTGCTGGAGACCAAGTAGGGACTGGGGCTGGGCTACGAATGGTTGGAGTTTGTGACTTAAGCTAAAGTCGCCAAAGGTTTGGGGTAAGGTTTGATAAAGTTGGGCATTGTACTGACCAGTTGCGGGATCGTAAATCAGTTCCGACTGATAGATGGGCTCCGCGGGGACTGTGGTGACCGTGGTTTGACCTAGCTTCGTTCTCGAGGGTGAAAGTGCGGCTTGTTGGGTAGACTTTGAGGGAACACCGACCGTGTTAACGTAACGCTCTAACTCCGCGGCAAAATTGAGATGGGCTGAGCTCGAGGGGCTGACGCTGGTGCGAAGATGAGTAGAGGTGCTCGGGGTGGGCCGTGATTGTGCGCTGTACGGTATAGATCTTTCTGTGCTACTCGGGGAGACATATTGTGCGGCGACTTGTGCAATGTGGGGCCTGGGTGTAATGGCAACCGATTGAGGACGGACCTGATGACGAGTCACTGCCTTGCGAGTGCTAGTCTCGAGTGATTGATAAGCTAACGGAGATATCGTAGACGGAGGTCTTTCCGAAGGAACGGCTGTCGTTTGATATTGAACATTAGAGGTTGATGCTAGTCTGTAGAGCTGCGAGGGACTAGTGGTTGGTGTTGAATCGTAAAGAGCAGTAGACGGTGAAACTTGAACGTAAGACTGTTGTGGCTTTCTAAAAGCTGTAGGCCGAAGTTGTACAGGTTTTTGAACTTCCTCCTCTAATTCCTGGCTAGCTTCGTCGTCAAGTTGATATTGTGTTTGAAATATAGCCGTTGGGGTACGCGCGGTGGTTGGCTGATAAGTTGGCCTGATCGGTCTGATCGGGACAGGTCTAACGGATGGATAATTTGCTGGTCCGGAAAGATCATCGTCTTCCTGTTTTTCCGGAAGATCTTCCTCTTCTTCCTTCGGTGCATTAGGATCACATGGATTACCGGATACATATGTGAACTCTCTTTTGTTACCATCGGGATCTATGTAACCGTACTTTCCTCTTACAACGCAATCCGTTCCTCTGGTTTCTTCCTTAAAAGAACCATCGGCTGCCTCGTAACCGAACGTGAACGATCCATCGTCATTGACCTTGTTGTAATTACGAATGGTTTGTACGGGTGGCGCTTTCGACGGTTGTAAAGCCTCCTTAGAGCGTGCCGATGGCAAGGCACGCGTTCTAGGATGATAGACCGACTCGAAATCGTCTTCAGCCGCCTGATTGTCTTCTTCGTAATAAACTTGAGGTTCTCTCACTCGTGGTCGTATAGCAGGTCGAGCGGATTCCGACAAAGCTAGCAGACATGCTGCGAGAACCTGTTGTGATAAGAAATAATGAATTAATTTGATTGAAATCGCATGATAGTAAGAACGATCAATGTTACATTTCAGTATAGAACAAATAGGTTCACGTTTACACACACACACACACACACACACACATATATATATATATATATATACATATATATATTCTCATTAAATATCACCTGACGTGAAATTTAATTGTCGTTGAGAGATCGTAAGAGATCAGTAGGTAAGTATTAGACTTTATTTTCTAAACACGAAACCGGATCCATGTATCGAAGTACTTTTATAGCGAATAGGAAGCAGAAGACAGCGAAGGAGAGAGCGAGTTTTGCGGATCGCTGAACTCGAGCGTGTGCACGAGCCAAACGCCTTGGAAAATTCCTTATCGGTGTATTGGAACGAGATCGAAGCTCTCGTTACGAGACCGCAAACATGTAATCCACCGATATAAAAGGTAATTTAAAATTACGAGCTAGATCATTTCTGTTTGAAAGGCATGTAGTTTTCTTTAGCTTTAACAAATTGAACATTAATGATCAAAGAAAAATAAGTATTATCAGAGCTATATTAATTAATAGATAGTAATTAATTTTCCACGTTATAAACGTATAATTGTGGACGTGGTAAGAAATATAAAAGAAAAGAAAAGAAAAAAAAAAAAAAATAGAAAAGAAAATTAGAATATTGAAAACCTTCCTAAATTCTATTCTCTAATGAATTATAATTAATTTTCTTTATACATATCTATATATAATGTATACAAATTAATATTATATTAGTATATACGAATAGTGATTAGATATCGTCGAAAAGGAAAAGTAAAGTTTTCAAAACAATACCAGGTATTACATTTGTCCATTTTTTTCTTCTTTTTTCTCTATTTTTTCTCATTTTCGAATGTTTCTCTCTTTTTACTTCGAACCAAACAAAGAGATTTAATCACTTCGAAGGGTAACTGGGATGAATCCTTGAAGGATTATAAGCATATTTCCCATGGTTGGTGACCGTACATAAATAGATAGATAGATATACGTAAATGATGTTTTGAAAAGCGACGAAACAGTGGTCCCGACTTCCGGTAATGTGACTTGCGCTGGGAACCGCCCTGTACTCTTAGCCGCAGTTACGTAATATTGTACACACATACACACACATATATATATATATATATATATATATATATATATATATATCTGGTATACTAGTTGGTTGACCCAAATACGAAGGCGAAATGGCTGCCAGGGTATGCCTCCTTTACCGTGAGATTCAGATTCAGAGCGGTGTAACTTGGCGTGGCTCTCTCGATGAACAACACACGGCTCTTGATCTCCTTGAACCGAAGCAAATGCTCGCACACGATAGAGATAGATAGATAGATAGAAAGATTGAGAGAGAAAGAGAAAAAGAAAGAAAGAGAGAGAGAGAGAGAGAGAGAGAGAGAAAGACATGTACCACACCTCACGACGAGCTACAGGAAACGCGGTATTACTTTGACTGTCACTTTTATCGAGAATGCTGCGTGCTCTCAAGAATCGATTTCGAGAATCGATCTTGAGAATCGATCTCAAGAAAAGTGTGAAGGAACGTTACCGTACACACATATATACCTATTTATAATACAAAGGGATATCATTTTTATTCTCATCTTAATCCTTATCCTTGTTTCGAACTCTCTTCGTATTAATCATTCTAAGACACATATGACCTTAATTCTCGATGTTGAAAATAAAGACAAAAAAAAAAAAAAAAAAAGAAAAAAAAGACGTATTAGGTAATCAGACCTTTGCCATCAGAGAATATAAAAGTTTACCAATATAAAGGATTTGCGCTTAGAGAATTTATATACGCAGATTCTAGATCAATTCTCGGTGAATAATTTAAGAGAATAGTTGGGAGAAAATATGAGACTAAGATTGGGATATTCTTAAGAGATCTTCTCTCTCCTTTTTTTCTTTCTTCTTCTTCTTCTTCTTTTTTTCTTTTACTTCTTTGTATTTCTCTTTTTTTTCCTTTTTTTTTTCTTCAATACGATATTCAAGCATAAAAAAAAAAATTTCTTTAATTTTT
>NC_060963.1:2477500-2480000 GCF_910589235.1 Vespa crabro
ATTTTCTTCAGACAATGGGCGTGCGTAGATCGACATCGTCGAGACTTCTTTTCGACCTTGCAATTCCGCGTGAGTTTCTTCTTTGGTCGTTCATTTCGTCCCGGAACATTCGCAATCTTACTCAATGTACTTTTTAAGAGGAGGGAACGAAAAAAAAAAAGAGAGAGAGAGAGAGAAAAAAAAGAGAAGAAAAAAAAAAGAAAGAGAGAATAGAAAAGAAAAATTAAAATTCGACCATCTTCGTTTCTCGTCGCAATGAAGATTATTTTATCCCCCCTTTTTTTTCTTTTTTTATTCTTTTTTTTTTTTTTTTTCCTTTTATTTCTCCTCTTTTCCTATCTCAAAGTTATATCCATTTATTTGTATCATCGAACGATATAAAATGACTATCTTTACGTTCTATTTAAAAACAGATTTGAAAGATTCACTGATAGAATGCAAAAGAAACGTTTGAGAGAGTTCGTGTCTGGTAGACGATCATTGACCCTGAAATATATCATAGTCTCAGAACAGTGCAAGGAGTCAAGGGTTGAAATTCAAGGCCGAACCTATCCTTACGAGGAACGTGCATAAAACGTACGATACTATTACTATGGAGTCAAGAAAGGAATTTAAAAACGAAAAGTGGAAACGAAACGAAACGAAACGAAACGAAACGAAACAAAACGTACTTACATTAGTTTAGTGGTTTAAACTTTCGGACTAAAGAAATTTATGTTCGACGATGCGCATAAATGTTCAAACGAAGAAAGTTTATATATATATATATATATATATTCTTTCCAGCGTAGAAAAATAAAATAAATAGAAGAGAATGAAAAAGAAAAAGAAGAAGAATGGAAGAGAGACAATTTCTAAGTTTTAAAAAGTTTTACTTTCAGGTTTTAATATCTCCCATTGTGATCTCGTTCGTAGACAAAAGATTCGAAAGTCTAAGAAACACGAGCCGTCTTCGACGTTCATGGAAAAGCGACGCATGACTCTATGGAGGATATGAAAAGTAATTCTAGAAAAGGACGAGAAACTAACGGTTAGAATGGTATAGTATGCTGTTGAATATATACATAGTTGCCATTGCCAGATAGTCATTGGTTTCGTATCGAGTTAACTCGAGAGTGAATGTGAGTCATTTCGTATGGGCGTCGAAAGTGCACATTGGTATGCTCTACGAGGACCAGCATGCCCTTGTGCGATCGAAACGTATACACAATTATATATATATATATATATATATATATATATGTATCCACATATGTATACAAATATATCACAGATGGATGGACGAACATTTTATTACACGTATTGCGTGTTGCGAATGTGATACCAATGAAGCTTTCGTACGTTAATGACGTTACGTTATCAGATTTGCTCTCACTTTTTCTTTCTTTCTTTCTCTTTCTCTATCTATCTATTTATCTTTCTCTTTCTGAGGAAGTCTAATGATCTATCGCGAAGGCCGAATTGCACATAGAGTGCCGATTAGAATGATTAAAAATGTGTTTCGATTGCGCACGATTTTTTACGTCTCTATTACGTTCGAACAGAAGTGATCGCTGATGTAGATTACAAAAAATTAATGGAAATAAAAGGATTTGCTTTTCTTTTTCTTTCTTTATGTTTCTTCTTCTTCTTTTTTCTTTTTTTTCCTTTTTTTTTTTTTTGTTCAAAGACATTGAACGTTTTAATTGGACGAGATTAAAGATCTTAAGGATCGATCGATCGATCGATTTAACATGGATTACGATGAAAAAGAAAATAATTATGAAAAAAGGAAAGAAAAAGAGAATGATTAGAGAATGAATGACTATCGTATAACGACTGAAGCGTTTAATTGTAGATCATCGATCAATATAATTATAATACCAAATCGTTAAAGTAAACACACATAGACACTCGTCCTCGTGCTTAACGTTTGGACACGAAGAAAGCGTTGAGATTCACTTCCATTATGTGCATTAGCCTCGCTTTCGCAGTTCAACGTGCACGGTTTCTCTCCGTTTGATTGCTTTCTTAAAAGTATAAAACTAGGCTTAGGAAACTACGCTGTAGTATATCTCTGATTGAAGAACGTTTTTTTTCTTTTCTTTTTTTTTTTTCTTTTTTACGAAAAAGAAAGAAAAGAAACAGATTTTCTTAATTAAAATCTCCCGACGATTAATTCACGAAATATTAAACGATTTTTCTCAAAAGAATTTCAACGTTTCATTTCGACGAGATCGAAATTTGAAAAAAAAAAGAAAAAAAAAAGAAAAAGAAAATGATCGATCGATCTGTTCGTTCGCGTATCAATTTCGAAAGTTACAACGAGTTCGATTAATATTCTATGGATGAACTTTGAAGGGGGTTATCAGGTTAAGACGATTAAAAAAAAACATAAATAAATAAATAAATAAATAAATAAATAAATAAATAAATAAATAAATAAATAATAATATAACACGACGTTCCTTTAACGAATCGGTGAAAGTATGTGTGTGTGTGTGTGTGTGTGTGTGAGAGA
>NC_060963.1:2485000-2490000 GCF_910589235.1 Vespa crabro
GTTGATAATCGTGAGAATTGTTGGATTTCTAATAATCAATAAATCTTTTGACAGATTAATCGAGCCATTCTAATTATCTATATTTCATTTCATTGTTAAACAGGATACGTTTCGGTCACGTTCTCAAAGTTTAACGTGATATCAACCTCGATTCCTATAGCTTGAAAACCGGATCTACACGTTTGTACGATGGGTTGCAATTATGAAGGGGGGCCAAGCACTCCCGACAAAATGGACTTTTTATCGTTGAAAGAGCAAATTCTATTTTGCAATTACGATTCGTGTGAATTTGTCGATCTGATACACGCAAAAAAAAAAAAAGAAAAAGAATCTTGCAATCTTGTTTCCTCGATCCTTGTATTATCCTCGAAAAGTAAAAGTTACTATCATGTTCTTGAACGTAATAATAATGATTTTTAATATATATATATATATATATATGTACGTCTATCTCATACCTTTCTACAAGTATTTTAAATAGGAGCAAGAAAAGGAAAAAGAAAAGGAAAAGAAGAAATAAAAGAAGAAAAGGATTCGATGTATAAAATAAAAAAAAAAAGAAAAAAAAAAGCAATCAACGATCAACGATCAAGGATGGATTATCATGGGATATTTGTTTTATTAATGATCTTCTCTTTATTTCGATTTAATTACATTAAAATAACCTAACGATAAAATGGATGAGAGACGTGGTGCTCCCACGTGACTCGAGAACACAACAATACTCGTGTCCTTTTCCTTTCTCTTTTCTTTTCTTTTCTCATAAAGAGCATTATACAGTGCGAATTAAACAATTTCATAATGAAATAATTATATTGTTTTGTCGAATCCATTTTTCCGCTTCGTCTAATTCATATTATTTACGAAGTTTGGCATAAATGGCAAGAATACGTATTAATATAATTCTAATCGTCCCAAGAAAGGATTATCGTTCACGGACAAACTATCTACTATCGGAACAAGGCTCCTCACTATACACATTTGATCTTGATGCTTGTTGCTTTCGCAAGAGTTCATAGAAAGCAAAAAAAGAAAGGAAAGAAAAAAAAAAGAAAAGAAAGAAAAAAGAGAAAAGAATAAACAGAAATCAACTTTACCGATTGACCTCGAGATACTTCCCCTTCTCTTTCTCTTTTCCTCTCTCTCCACTCTTTCTCTCTATTTAAGAGCAATCGATCAATCTTAATGAAACATGAACATAATAGTTCCGATAGTAAATTGTAAAGAGAATAATCACGAGCAAACAAAATTCACTCGTTCATCATTATCGTACCGTCCTCGAATCCATTCTTTTTTTTTTTTTTTTTTTTTTAGGACGCGGAGATCCCTAATCTCTAAGTGTGAATTAGGAGGGAGGAAGAAAAAAAAAAAAAAGAAAATAAAAGAAAATGCACTGTATGATTTCTGGCAGTCATAGAATCAATGATATTAGACTAGACGAGCTAGTAATAACCGAAGCTAATATCGTGCAATGGCGGCGCTACTCCTTGCGGTAGAGCGTAATCTCTAGCAAGCTGATCAAGGATACCGCCACTTTGACTGCGCGTTTGAGGTTGACCTCGTTCCTGAACTGGAGCCGGACCAAATTGAGCAGGACCTTGATTGTAAATCTGAGAAGTTGGTACTGGTTCGTCGTAGGATTGTTGTAGTAAAGGTGATTGACGAGGAATCGCTGGAGAGAAGATCGGTGCTTTTGGTAAAGCCGGCTGCGAGGGAGCCTGTTGTGCTGGTGCATAAACAGCTTGGGTATGCGTTTGAGGTGGTGGTTGGTATTGAGGTTGACGCGGAATGGCTGCTTGAGCCGGTTGAGGTCTGGCAGCTTGTTGATAGTCGTAATCCTGATAGTTTTGACCTTGGAGAGCCTCCTTGCTCGTTGTTTCATCTACCAAGGTCGGCGGAGCCACTGTAATACCTTCGCCAGCCGGTTGAAAACCGTACTGATTCGCTCCGTACTCCACAACTCGGACCTTTCCAGTGTCATCGACGAATCCATATTTCCCCTTTACTTCGCCACCTGGTAATTTCGTTTCGATCTTGAAAGAACCATCGGCTCCTTCAAAACCATACGTATAAGAACCATCCTCGTTGTGTCTATTGATTTGCTTCAAAATGGCCACCGGCGTTGGTTTCGGACTTGGCGGTGCTGCTGCTTGTTGTCGAGCCGGTGCTGCATCCGACGAATAACTTCTTGGCGTTGGGTGAGCTGGCCTAGGTGCCTGATAATCGGCATAATCGTCGATCTGTTGATATTGCTGCGCCGATACCGACAATATCAGACCAATCACCGTTGCTACCTAAAAATATTTATACGTATCCAATGTTTATTCTATTATTTAATATCTCATAAATTCATCAAACAATAAATTATTATCGGCCAGTTCATTTGACAAAATTTATTTAAACAACTATACAACGTTATTTCAACTAGATCCTTCGATAGGACATTAATCTTTAGATATTCGATGTTAACATTAATACGAATAAAAGTTTTACCTTAACGGTGTGAATTTTTTTTCACGTAACGTTATTATTAAAATTTTCTTGCAATCTCAAATACGAATGAAATGTTCAACATATATGTATATGTATTTGCACATACATTCTATAAATAGTGTACACGTTAATAAACTAGTCGGATAACGGCATAGCAGCGTACTTCCTGTAAGTTCCGCCCGAGCGAACGCACAAGTACGATATATTATTCTAAACTAGTCTTTCACACTCGAAGCACTTTCGCCGTTATATTACGTATGATAATCCTTACATATTCAATTTCTACAAATATCTGTGTTAAACGTTCGAAATTATGTAATTCTCTAACGCGGAAAAAGTTGATCCAGTTAATTCGTTCGTTCGTTCGTTCGTTCGTTCCTTCTTACAAATCATATTTTTCTTTGCGTAACGATACGGAAGAAAGTTAGGAAAAGAACATTTCAACGAGAAAACTAACACTTTTCAAGGGCTCCGAAAATAATCAACGTAATAATATAATCTTCCTATCAATGTTTCACGTTGACAATCGATGTCCCATTCTCCATAAATAAAAAATAAATTTATCGATAGCGAACAGTCATTTTCACGATTAATTTTAGGATCAATTTTTACGAAGATCGAACGTGTACGCAATGATCAAGAATTAACTCGACGAAATCCCATTGTTCACTGACTCGATATATATGATTTATGAAGAAAGAAAGAATGAAAGAAAATGAAGGAAAAGAAAAAAAAATTAATAAAAAAAAAAAAAAAAAAAGAAAAGAAAAAAAAAGAAAAAAGATCAATAATAAAAGATCAACTTATTTAATCACTCCGTAGTCATTGGCTTTATTATATTTACACACACCGATCACTTTTATCGTCACAATATGCGAAAGTTCACAAAAGGTTTCACACGCGAAGCTTTTGTCTTTTTCGTTTCTCTCTCTCTCTCTCTCTCTCTCTCTCTCTCTCTCTATCGAGGTCTTTGATCACAGAAAAAACAGAAAAAAAAAAGAAATAATAAAAAAGGAAAGAGAAGAAGGAAAGAAAGAAAAAAAAAAGGAAAGAGAAAAAAAAAATTAAAGGATGCTGCACCAACGTGTGATACGTACCGTCACGTAGGTGTACATTGTGTCCTGTTCGTACGATTGTGTTAGTGTATGTGAATGTAAGTAGGCAGCGAGGCTAGAGTACCGGCTGTTGCTCGAACTGAGGCCCTCATATACCTTACTGGGCCCCCCCGTTCCTGCCCTCTCCTCCGTACCCTCATACTCTTGTTCCCTGCTCCGGGGGACTTTCACTATCTATTCGAGTTCTGTACGCTCGCCTTGTCCTCTTACAAACAGCACCTTATATCCCCTAAATCTATGGACGCCTTTCCCCACCTCCCCCCCCCAATCCCCCGTCCCCCCGCCCAATTGTAAAACATGCCCCTCTTTTTGGACTGTTCGTTTGAAAAAAAATCGTTCGACGAATGATATAATTCACGAGGTTTTTTATTCTGGACGTAGGGAAAGAAAAGGAAAAAAGAAAAAGTAAAAAAGTAGAAAAAATAAGAGAGAAATAATTTTTTTTTAGAAAGAAAAGAAACAATTGAAAACACGATGGATTTTTCTCTTTCGTCTTCTTTTCTACTTCTTCTTTCTTTTTTTTTTCCTTTTTTCTTTTTTTTTACTTTTCGACAAAGACTAATTCCACAACGTGCAAACCTGATAAAACAGATATAATCGTTTTTTTTTTTTTTTTTTTTATAAACTTTGCAGATATTTTCTGAAGAAAGATATTTTTTCTATTTTCTTGGTTTTTTCTTTTTTTTCCTCCTCCTTTTCTCTTTCTTTTTTCTTCCTTTAATTTTCAAAAAAAGAAAAAAAAAAAAAAGAAAGAAAAAAAAAGAAAAAAAGAAGATCTACGATATAAATCAAAAAATTCAAAAACTTTTCTATAAGAGCAAATACATTGTGTTATTTATAAATCATCGTGAAAAAAAAATATCTATATATATATATGTAAATATAAAGATATTGAAGTAAAAAAAGACTTTAAAGCGTCTTCCCAATTAATTACTATATTAATTTGGATGTAAATTTGAACGTTTCAAAGCCATGATAGAGAGAGATAGAGAAAGAAAAAGATAGAGATAGAGAGAGAGAGAGAGAGAGAGAGAGAAAGAGAGAGGGAGAGAGAGAGAGAGAGAGAGAGAGAGAGATATAAACAGACAAGAAGAACGCGGACAAAAAGCAGTTTGGCAGGCGTCGAGCTTCTGTGAGAGAATATTATGTAAAAGCTGGAATATTGGGGTCAGTAAAGAGAAATTACAGGTGTACTTTTCGTTTCGTTTCGTTTCGTTGCTCCGATCGAAAAATCCTTTCATCCACCCCTTCCCCCACCTCTCTGTCTCTCTCTCTCTCTCTCTCTCTCTATCTATCTATCTCTCTCTCTCTCAAGAGTTTAAATCGCGAAAATATAGATCGTTCGATCGATCAACATGGTATTTAAAATGCTATGCGGCAGGCCCGTTAGAC
>NC_060963.1:2495000-2510000 GCF_910589235.1 Vespa crabro
ACCGTGTGAGCTCATGTTCAAAACGATTTATCGTACGATGAAGTTGTTTCATTTAAAAAAACAAAAAAAAAAACATAATGAAAGAGAGAAAAAAATTGGAAGCGTGCAAGAATTCGTCTTTATCAAAGAATTATCTTAAATAAAAATCTTTTCCATTTTTCTTTTTATTCTTTTTTTTTTTCTTTTCTTTTTTTTTTTTTTTTGATATAAATAGAAACCTACTGGATTTAAAGGAAGACAATTACTTTTCTCGTAAAATATTAAGAAAGATTATATTATTACTTTTTTTTTTTAATATTTAATAATTAATATATACGTACATATGTATATATATATATATATATATATATATATATAATAATAATATTATTGTAATAATAATATTGTTAATAAATATCGCGTAATTTGTAATTTACATTGTAACTAATTTAATATTATGTTATGCGATCGCAAAAAAAAAAAGAAAAGAAAAAAAATGAATAGAAAAAGATTTTCCGATTATTTACATTTTCTTTCTTTCTTTAATTTATTTATTCATTTATTCATTCATTCATTTAATTATCATCAGGCAATTGTCCGTCCTTTAAGGTCATTGTTATTTATTATACACGTATATATATCCATATACATCTTCGTCGTTGCAATTTCCAATTGCATTTTCAATGCATAAATGAGATTACATTGTATATTTGAAGACAGTAAGTGCGTAGGGATCGTAAAAATTCAAAAGAAAAAAAAGAAACAAAAGAAAAGAAAAGGATAGAAAAAATAAATTAAAAAAAAAAAAAAAGAAAAAAAAAGAAAAGAACAAAGAAAGAAAATTGTCTAAGGCGCGTCTTCGACGTGAGTGAGGATAGGGTAGATGAAATTCCTGGGTGTGGTCGACGGACTCCTTATGGCCTTACTCGCGGACGTAAAAATCTACTGGAAGGCATTTAAAAGGCGTAAGAATGTACCCGGTTATCTTTTGCCCGCATACATACATATACATATATATATATACACATATATATATGTACGCAAGTTTATTCAAGGTCGGTTCTATACTGAAGAGCTAAAAGTGTGCATCGCATCGTTGAAAATCCTGGAATACTTCAGTTAGATTTCAATTCGATTAAAGTCATCTCGATTTTCTATGATCGATTAATAAAAATTTCCTCGAAAATAAACATTATAATAGTTTCATATTTTCTTTTTTATTTCTTTCCTTTTTTTTTTCTTTTTAAAAAATGTTAAAAATATCCATATACGTAGACGCGCGCGCACACGTAAGTAAAATACACGTATTTCGATCTATAATACGTATCATTTGCAAAATGATAAATTTAATTTATTCGTACATTTCAATTTTTATATTCATGGGTTAATTCATAAAGAAGTAATGTATATATATATATATATATATATATATGATCCTTATAACGTTATAATAAAAAGAAAAGGACGAAGAAACGTAAGAAGAGATAAACGTAAAGCAGCCTTTATTTGCATTGCATTCGAACTGTATTCGTTAGATGCATATAAGTTGGAATGCACGGGTGCATCCGTCGTAAGTAAATCTAAATTAAACGAACGTACAAAACAAACAAACAAAAAAGAAACGAGAAGATTGTGTGAAAGTCTCGTGATGTGAACTAAAAAAGAAAAAAGAAAAGAAAAAAAAAAAAAAAAAGAAAAAGAAACAACGAATGTATTGCGTATAAATTAATTTAAAATTATTTACATAAGACAGGAAGAAGAAGAAGAAGAAGAAGAAGAAGAAGAAGAAGAAGAAGAAGAAGAAGAAGACGATAGATCGCGCCCATATTGTCTGCCATTTTGATTTTTTGTAATTTCTCTCTATCGTTTGTAATTTATAGTATAGGATGCCAAGCCAGCATTTGAGACCACGTTGGGCGCCGGATGTCCCTGATATCCGGCTTGGTATGCCATTGGAGTGTACAAGGATCTCCCTTGTCCCTGTTGTCCTTGATATTGCGGTTGATACTGTGGTCGATACGCGGCCTCGTATCGAGGCGCCGACATTCGAGGAGCAATTGGCATAGAATTGCTAAAACAACAATAACAACAACGACAACTAAAACTCGTTCATTTATCAATTAATTATGACATCTTTTAAATTTTATTTAATTATTTAAAAAAAAAAAAATCTTCGCGTGTGTGTGTATGTATCTTTTCTCTCTCTCTCTCTCTCTCTCTCTCTTTCTCGTCAGAAAAGAAAAGTGCAAGAAAAAAAAAAAATATCAGAAATCTTATTAATTTTTTGTATAAAAATAAATTTATTACTTAACAAAAATTAAGATAATTCAATGTGATCACGCTATATAATAGTTATATAAATTATATACGTATATGTATATATAGAAATTTTATATATCAATAATAATAAATAATGAATAAATTGATCAAATAATATATATATATATATATATATATATATGAGTATGTATATTTATAGTAGAGGGCTTAGACAATTCTATTGGTTGTGCAAGTCACGATTGTTACATTTTCAAACGATTTGCCTGACATTTCAGTTCAATCGGCTATCCTGTTGCTAACCGATTGCTGTGCAACAAATCCCACCACTAACTCGCTTAATCACCGAAATTAATAGATAATTGCTTTGTCTCAAGGCTTCTGGTCTATCTATTCGATCGAGTACAATCAAATACGTCCATAAAAATCAAAGATATAATTAAAGAATCGAGCCAGTAGTACGAGTAAGTTTATAGTCCGACCAAGGAAACACGGATTACATTAAAACATAGTAATTTTGTAATGACAACGAAGCCGTGCTCTGAGGGGAGAGGGGAGGGGGGAGAAAATTAAATCATTCCAATTATTACAACGAAATTTCTATCACTCCTATTAAGTCACATAAAAGATTAATGTATTATTATTATTATTATTATTATTATTATTATTATTATTATTATTATTATTATTATTATTAAATTCTTTCATAATTTCAAAGGATCGTTGACTACTCTAATTACTATTTTTATCGAAAATAATTGAACGAAATTGATCTTTAATGATTAAATTATCATTGGAATATTCACTTTATAATAATCATCAATAGTATTTTATATTTTCATTATTATTTATTTATTTATTATATATATATATATATATATATATATATATATATATATATATAAATGAAATTTATCTTTTAAAATAATTACAGGCGCGTATTAGGTTAATCTTGAAATTATTCCTATCTAATGATTTTCTCGTAAAGTCATTATTATAATTATTTCAAAAAAGGAACTACTGACCTTGGTAAAGAACGTGAATCGATGGGAGGACGTCGTTGAAGATTATAAGGCTGAGCTGGTGATCTTGGCTCGTAACGTTCACCATTGGTATATCTTGGATCGGTATAATAAACCGATGGGTCCTCTCGGTATTGACCATCGTCCTCGGGCTCGTTCGCAATGCTATTGGCTGAGGTCAAGGTCGGTGGTGGTACATTAATCCCAGCTCCGGCAGGCTCGAATCCACGCCTAGTAGCACCATACTCGATCTCTCGAACGTTCCCGGTATCGTCAACGAATCCATATTTCCCATAAACTTCACCGGTCGGATATTTTGATTCGATTTTGTAAGAACCATCGGCAGCCTCGTAACCATAACTGTAGCTACCGTCTCCGTTGTGCCTAATTTTTTATATTTTTTTTTTTTTTTTTTTTATTTTCTTTTCTTCTCATCACTTTTATTTAATCCATCGACGTTAACATTAATAATTTCTAAAGTTTATTATTCTATTCGGTGATAATTGATAATAAAGAAAATAATTATAATTTTAATTACGATCATTACCAATCATTGATTACAATCCGTTCATTCTGTTTTTTTTTTTCTTTTTTTAATTTTTTACGATATAACATTCATTATCCATTATTATCTTTCGATTTCAAAGGTGTTAATATAATTAAGATTCATGCTGTATCGTGCTTTCGTTACTTCTCGATTGTTATACTTACTTGTTGATTTGCTTGAGAATAGGCACAGGAGTGGTCATCTGGTAAGGTCGATTGTTATATTGGCCGGCCACCAAGCTGACGCAAGAAAGAAGGAACGGCACCTGTCGGAATAACTTTGCTTAATAGTATCACGGCGTTATTTTATTTATATACATATATATATATATATATATATATATATATATATATATATATAGATATATGATTAAAAAAAATATAATTAAAAGAAAAAAAAAAAGAGAAAATAAATCGTTTCATTTCGAGATTAAAAAGAAACATTTTTTTTTTTTCACTGACAGACATTGGAGAATAATAATCTTGAATAATTTTTTCTTGTCTTTGTCTCTCTTTCTCTCTCTCTCTCTTTTTGGATTTTTTTACTTTTTACAATAATCTACAATCAGAATAGGTTTTTTTCCCCCTCTCTTCGCGTTCATTTCAATTCCTTTTCTGTTCTTTTTTTTCTCGTTGAAATTTCAATTACAAACGACAAGTAAAATAGTACGAATACTCACAGGAAGACGCATGTCTCGTTGCTGCTGATGAGGCAGAAGTGATTGTATTGTAGGATCGCTTAACACGCGAACGCTCCGTGGCAGTACTTATATAGGTCCCCTTCGGGAGCGGCGGGGCCCGCCCATGGACCCCGAGCACCGCCTAAGAGACCTCAACCACGAACAAACAAGGATATGTACATCAGCGTTGCATTAGTACATCTTTGAAAATTCGATCCTTTTGTCGTTGAATATTCTCGATCCATTCTTTCACTTTTTTCTTTCTCGAATCATAATGATCTCGTAATATTAATTCAATTTATTCATTAAGGCGTGAAAAATATTTTTCTCCTTATTTTCCTTTTATCATTCAAAGTTTCATTTTCTTTTCTTCCGTTTCTTTATTCTTTTCTTTTGTCTCTGTTCTGTTATTTTTTTTCTTTTTTTCTTTTTTTTTTTTTTTTTTTGATAATACAACTCAAAATAATTCGAGGATATTGAGATTTCATCGACATCCTACGACGATATAATAAAATGATGCGCTTTCTCTTTTTTCTTCTTTTTTGTTTTTTATTTTTTCCCCTTCTTTTTCCTCTGCCCCCAGCCCCTCCCGCTCCCCTTTCTAAATTTACGTTTTTGCCAAAATTTTTTTCTCCATCGTTTTTAAATGATATTATTATACGATAAATCAGTCTTTAAAGTTTTTCAGATCACACGAGAGAACTTCTTGACATTTAACATTGTTATGTCTACAGTAATAAGCGCGTTTCAGAATCGAGTTGCAACGTATAGTGCAAGTTCATTTTTCTCTACTCTTTCTTGAACTCTTTCTCGTGAGAAACAATTTCACGATCGTTTTCGAATCTCTCGATAGCCAGAGAAAAAGCACCAACGGCAACGGCAACGGGAACGACAATAGAAATAGCAATCTCGTTGAGGCGATTAAATTCGAGTGCATTGCGTTCGAAGACAATAGGTAAGTAGTATGCATAGCCGACGTGCAAATCGAAGAGGACGTGAAAGTGACGGAGGACATTGCTCTGGAATTTCTAACTTACTTTTTACGATTAGGAAAATAAAATTTTCCCTTGCGTACCACGTGTACGAGAAAAGATCGTATACGATGATTCGAAAAAAAAGAGAGAAAGATTGGTGGAAATTAGAAAAGAATGTTTCTTTTAGAAGAAAAAAAAAAAAAAATAAATAAATATATGTAAATATATATATATATATATATATATATATATATATATATATATATATATATATAGATCAAATAGAAAAATGATTAAAGGACAAATAAATCTTATCTTCCTCGAGATATCACCATTGATATACAATTTGTTATTGTGTAATTCAGATCACGCAAATGAGAGTTATTCGATTTCCTACTTTCTAAGAAGTTGAACACGTCGATCAACAACGATTTGGCACTATCGCCAACTATCGATACCTCGTTTCTACTGAATAAATATATTGTGATTCCTTATATCGATCGAATCGATTTAAATATATATATATATATATTTTTTTTTTTATTAGCGATTAAAGTATTCATCGTAATAAAAAAAATTCATCATTTATAAAAATTCATTATTGATTATTTGTTAATGATTAATTTACGATAATTTCTATTGATAAAATTATAAAATACTTTTCTTTTTTCCTTTTTATATTACGCCCATAGCATTGCATTTATTACATTTACTTTATTGAATTTACGATAATCATTGACTGAACGTAGTCAAGATACATAGGTCTTTGGAATAGAGAATCAATGATTTAAGAAACAGTCGATAATGTTTATCGATGCTTATCATCATCAAATATTATTAATCGTTGGTAATTATCATTGGAATATTATTGTCGGTAAGTCATTTTAATGTCTATGATCTCTCGATTTTACGTTCATTTAATACTTTCGTATTAAATTCATTTGTTTTTTTTTTTTCTATTAAATTACATTTAATAATTTTGTTTCAATTTTAATTAACAAAAAAAAAAAAAAAAAAGAAGAAGAAGAAAAAAAGTTTATTAATTCTTCGTAATTTAGTTTCATCGTTTATTTGTTGGCAATAATAAAAATAAAAAAATAATTTTCAACCCTATTACCTATAACGTCCTGCCATCTAGTGGAGATTATAATACTTATATGATTGCTTTTAATCATTGATTATCTCTATCAAAGATATTACCGTTCTATGAGTCTAAAGTTATCGTTACTCTTTGATGATTCTAGATGCAACAGAATAACTATGTTATACAACACGAGATGGCAGCACTTCGTGCCTTCATTTTTGCCACGAAATTTAATCGTATGTATATATATATATATATATATATATATATATATATATATATATATATATATAATGCGTAAAACTAATGCACAATTTTAATGTTAAATAAAATTCATACGAAGAGAAGTCAAACTATTGTGCAAACATTAATTACATAAAATTAAATAATTTAAAAAAGTTAAATAACAGAAGAATCGAATTTTGAAATTTTTTTTTTCTGCATTATCTCGAGGAGACAATTGCAACAACGTGAGCTATAACGTAATTATTGGGAGTGCAAAATTAAAACGTCCCGTAAAGTCGATTAATTCGACGTATAATGAAAGGGCAATTATCGTTCGATACAATGTTTTGTTTGGGGGGAAAAAAAAAAAAAGAAAAAAAAAGAAAAAAAAAATGAAAAGAAGAAGAACGAAAGAAAAATATTTCTTTCTTTCTTACATACACACACACACGCGCGCGCGCGCGCGCGCAGACAAAATACAAAGTACAAAGTACATCGTCATAATTTAAACAAAAGAATTAAGCGATATGTCAGCTCGTGCTAACGTTCCATTAAAAATATATTCGTGAAATATACATAGCAATAAACAAGAAGAAGAGCTCGAGAGATTCGACCATCCTTTACACACATACGTACGTAACATACATACATATATATATATATATACATACATATATCGTATCATCGGTAATTGAAATATTTCCTCTTTCAATTCTTTTCCCATCGCTCATTCTTTACATTTAATACGTTTATTCCCCCCCTCCACCCCCCACCACCCCCACCCACCGGTCCATCCCCACCGTTCCTCTTCGATCCTAGTAATTATAATTATTTTCAATTTCATTAATTAAATGAAACAATACCTGCCAAGTACAAATAATTATCAAACTTCGGTTGATCGTAAATTATCTTTTATTCAATTCGATCTTCTAGGCATCGTTAAAAATGATTTTACATAAAATGTATGTAAAAGAAGAATTTTATCTTTTTTTTTTTTTTTTTTTATTTATTAATTCTCTCTCTCTCTCTCTCTCTCTCTCTCTCTGTTTTTATTAAAAAACGACCGAATAAATATCAACGAAAACGCGCGCACACACACACATATATATATATATATATATGTATATATATGTACATACATACGTTGGTGATTATAATCATTTTTTTTGGTTCCGATCGAACATCGAAATAAATAATAAATAAATGAAAATAAATTTGTGCGTATGCACGTGTGTACGTGTGAAAGAAGAATTGAGAGGACGGACGGTGGCAAAGAGGTGGACCGGTTCGATTTTATTCAAATTCTTTCGTATACCGTAGATCATAATATCGAAAGGCAATTATTGTTCGTCTTCTGGTGTATCGAGATTGGTAATTAAGTTGCCCCTGCAATTGAATGAGCTCGCATATGTCTAGCACATAAATACGAGGCCTCACCCTTTGCCTTTGTCCAATTGGTTCTTCTCAATAAATCAGATTCTTCTCCTCCTCCTCCTCCTCCTCCTCCTCCTCCTCCTCTCTCTCTCTCTCTCTCACACACACACACACACATACACACACATTCCCTTTCACCCTCTCTTTCTTTTTAACGGGCACAACGCGAAACGATATAAAACCACCAATTAGCGATTCTTAGTTTGGGTGACTGAAAAAGTCCTTATTATCGACGACATCTCACAAATTAAACGAACGAAGTAACTTGCTCTTTTTCTCTTCTTAAAACTCTCTCACACTCGTTTCATACAAAAGTTGTATATTCGTAACTAACACGCATACGCATTCGTAAATTATGTATATCTTACGATTAATATACATGCGAGGATAAATTTATATAAGCAAATATATATGTATATATACATATATATATATATATATATATATATATATATATTAAAATGACTAATAAAAACTAAAATGATTAATAAAAATTAAAATGATTAATAAAAACTAAAGAAAATTTAAGAATATTATTGATATAAAATAAGATTAAATGTATCTATATATATAAATGTTTATACGTATTTATATATATATATATATATATATATATATTGAATTCTAATACGATATAATAAATAGGATTAATAAACAATAAATGATTAAATTAAGCTTAATTAAGTAACATTTTATACACATATAACAGTTAATGAGAAATTAGATAAATAAAAATGAACGTAGCACCCACAAGGGAGTATTTACGAACACGTCTGGACGTCTACTTACGATTACGAGAACTACGTAACAGCTTAATTAAAACTCCGTAGGGACGAAAAAGGAAAGTCGTGTCAAGGCCGAGTTCGCAATCGTCCTTTGATTGTTTACAAGTTCTTTTGTTATTATTACTTCCTAAATTCTTCGAATAGTACAATATAACTAACATATATAAACATACACATATATACGTAACATATACATATATACATATATATATGCCTTTAATAAAATTATATCCTGTTCGATAGTTTTTATTTTATTTTTGCCGAAGACGAAGAATTCCTTGATAAAGAATGTCCCTTATGATGTATGAGCCAACTTTTAAGCTGTTATCTATATCCTAATATTCTCTCTCTCTCTCTCTCTCTCTCTCTCTCTCTCTCTTTCTCTCTTTTAAGAATCTCATTATATATATTTACAAAGAGATAGACTTACGCGTTCTGGTGTAATTGTTTACGTTAATATTATTTCTAGCGTGTTCGTGCGTAATACTCTCAATTTGTAGGCTTCTTAGAAAATAAAAAAAAAAAATATATTAGATCGATATTAATAGAGTAGAAAATTAATTTCATAAACGTGTGTGTATGTAATTCATTCATGTGATATACGTGAATGCGTTCGTAAGAGAGATGTCTATATGTATATGTATATATGTATATGTATATATGTATATGTATATATGTATATGTATATATGTATATGTGTGTGCGTGTACGTTTATGCTTGTGTACTTACATGTACGCCATCTTTGCAATGGCCTCCCACGAAGTTTATCAATCTTCGATCTATTATGCACGAAAATATTGAAACATTAAATATATGATATAGGAACACGAAAACGATATCTGTAGAAATAATTTTCGAAAACATGAGAGAGAGAGTGAGAGAGAGAGAGAGAGAGAGAGAGAGAAATTGTTGTAAGAAAAAATGTCCGTACGAGTAATACGTAGAATTATTTTAAACGAGAATATCTTTTATTTTCGACGTTGTCATAGCTCGTTAAAACAATATCATTTGGAAAACATTTATTTGGCAATTGATTTGGTATATTGGAAGATGATCTACGTTGAAAAATATATATCAATTACCTGTTTAATTAACACGATGACGAAGCTTCGTTACGATCTGTAGCAGTACTGAATTCGAAAGAACGCTGATTGGTTGAGTCGTAGGTAGCAGACATTGGTCACGCATGCGCAGTACGTCACTTTACCTACATCACTCAATTGTATACGTATGAATTAATTTATTAATTTTTTATATATAATAAAAAGATAATATAGCCTATAAAATTTAAGAACCGAGTAAATAATTAGAAGTTTTTATTTTTTCTTTTTTTTTTTTTTTATACGTGAAATTAAAATATTTGATAGAAATTAGATTTTCTTATTTGCTCATTTATATACGTAAATTTTTCTTACACACATATTAGTTTGTTGTCACACGTACGTAGCTTCTATTCTTACTACGTGAGTCAAAACTATATATATTTTGTATATATTCATATATATATATATATGCATGTAGGGATAGGCTGACTACTCTAAACTTTGATGTTTATTTCGAAACGAAATATTAATGTTAAATTGTTGTATTGAATAAGATAAAAACAGTAAATTTATTACGAAATCGGTACGTCATACGATCTTATAAATATTCAGATATTTTTTTTTTTTTTCATTTTTTATTTGTTATACTATATCGAATGGCTCCAATTTCACGTGACATAAACACGAACGTGCGAATGGATATTTCGAATCTTAACAAAAATTTTTATTCTCCAATTATAACCTATTCTCGTAAAGATCTATATATTTTTTGATATGATTTTTTCTTTCTTTTCTTTTTTTCTTCTTTCTTTTTTTTTCTTTTTTTTCTTTCTCTCGAAAGAAATAACACTTCGTGAAAAATTCGAATAAAGTCATATACTTCGTTCGAATCTTTCTTCTTTAAAATGAGATTCATCGGAATTGATCAAGAATTATGTTTGGATTAATTGCTGGGGTAAATCATTATAAAATCAAGGGTGATGAGTAATTTTAATGGACGACTGTCGGTAACGAAATCCTCGTAAACATTTCGCTTTGTATATCGACCATGCATATTTGCGTCTCGAGTATGTAAAATGGTTAAGTTTCGAGTCGTTGAATATTCACGAAACACCCACTTACCTACGTCTGATTCGAATCTCACGCGCGTGTTTACTTCGAACTTTCCTCCTTCTCCTTCTCCCCCTTCTCCTTCCTTTCCCCCTCCTTCTCTACCAGCTTCATCACCTTTTCATCCTTCAGGATCAAATTTTCTTTTTATATTGTTCGTCGTACGACGTTTCGCAGAACTTCGAGTCTTTTAAATATTTAACGCGTTTGAACGATATATATTTATTACAAATATATATATATATATATACACACACACATATATGTATCTAGAATAAGTGAAAACTCGTTAATAAACTTTCGTAGTTAGATAAGATCGATGAAAATAAAGAAAGATATTTAAGTTTTCCTGCGTTTAATTTTTCATTTTTTTATTTCTATATTTTCATTTTTTTCTCTTCTTTTCTTTTCTTTTTTTTTTTTTTTTTATCTTCGATCAAATAAATTCGAAGCTTTTTAATCGAGGCGGCTATTTATTCGTCGAATTTATTTTCGAGCTGATCCATACACGTTTCTTTTTTTTATTTTATTTTTTAATACATACAAATATATATATATATATATATTTTTTAAATATTTCTTTTAATATTTCTTTTTTCTTTCCTTTTCTTAATTTTTTTTTTCTTTTTTCTTTCTTTTTTTTTTTTCATATTTTCATACACATCCGAAGCATTTCATAAGCGATAAGTGTAGCGCGCGTAAATCGGTAACTCCGGTAGTCAATGAGATATCTAAAGGGGAATGAAATTTTTATCGACGCTGGATCGACAGGACACGATGTTCGGTGAATATCGTCGATAAATCTCGGATACGTCATTAAGCGGGAATAACGAATGTGTATACCTTACGAGATTCCGGCACATCAATTAATTATACCTCCTTTTAAATCTTTGATCGTGAAGAAAACTTCCCCCGTAAAATATTTCTGAATCGATTTATCGGCTTTCCTCGTCAAATTTACACCTCGTTGAAATATTTTAATACGATAATATTAACATACTAGAGATATATTATAATTTAAATGAGATATCTATATCTGAAATTTGCATGTATATATATATATATATATGTAAATAATTTTTTTACCAATCGAAAATAAATTACAATAATAATAACAATTGGCAGAATATTCTTTGTTTTTTTCTTTTGTTTTGTTTTGTTTTGTTTTTTTTTTTTTTTTTTTTTTTTTATAAAAAAAGCATATTAAATTTTATTTACATGTCTTTCATTTTTTTATTTTTTGTTGTTTCTTCTTTTTTTAATAATAATAATAATAATAATAATAATAATAATAATAATGTAGAGGTTAATAAAAAAAATTTCTACGAGTACACATAACGTGTCATTTTAAATTACGTTATAACTAAAAATTAAATGATAATTAATATATGAATTATTATAATTGGCTGATATAGAAAAAAATGTAGGAATTATAATTTTATTATTTAATAAAAATTAAATATTTTTCAAGAAAATTCTTTTCGCGCGTTTTATACTCATTAGCCATGGCATTACTTTTAATATACTGCTAGACCAATGAGAGAGACAGAAAGGAGGAGAGAGAGAGAGAGAGAGAGAATCGTGTTTCTGCGCATGCGCATGATCGTCATTTGTTCCAAAATTCACTTTAGTTTCTATTACGATCTGTTTGATACGTAGTACGGTGTCCTTTTATTAATGTGTCATGTGATTTTTCTATCAAACAAATTAGATTTAATATTCTTGAAAAGTACAACAACGTAAATAAACAAAATAAGTTTTGAATGTTAGGCATAGGTTAAAAATCATTAACATTCATTTACAATGCCAGTTCAATCTAATCTATCAAAGTGACAACATACCCGTAACGTTCTAACCTATTTTAAAAGGATACATACAATCGCGAGATTTAATTATTCCTTTAGAAATTAATTTCTATATAATTAATATATAATTTTTCATTACAACGAAGTGTTACTCGTAACAGTTAAAAAGTAATTGATCAAAATCAATGTTCATTCGTTGTATTTTATCGTTCGATCATTTCGCTTAAAAGTCGCGTTGTGTTTCGGAAAAGAAGAAGAAGAAGAAGAAGAAGAAGAAGAAGAAGAAGAAGAAGAAGAAAAAGAAATAAAACAAGGAAAAAAGGGAAAAAAAGATAATACTTATCTCGTTAATACGATCTACGTATAAAATTAAAAGTGATAATCATTGTTATATCATATCATTAAATGTAGTTATACATAAATCACATCATTTCTCAAGATATAAGATTAACGAGCTATATTCAAAGTGAATAAATTAGCTTACGATATTGGATTCTTACGAAAAAGGATGGATACGTTGTGTTACTTTGAAGAAAATTCATTAAGAGTAAGTAATAAATAAAAAAAAAAAATCAATATTTATTATATTATTATGTCATTGCTACATTCGTCAAAGATTATTCGTTATAATTGTAATTATAAGTCAAAGTATTTACATAACGATAAATATCGTAAAATTAAGTTGACATTAGTAGAATCCTATTTTATCGATCGTTAATAGTAAATTTGAAGAGGAGAAGAATCAGAAGAAAAAAATAATATAGAATTATTAAAATAAAATCGAATAGGATCGAATATGATTCAAATTAGATCGAATAGAATCAAATAGATCAGAATAAGTACAAATAATAATTATTATAATCGTATTAAGAATTCAATAGGATCAAATAGAATGAACGATTTCATTTTGAGGTTATACGTAAAAATATATTAATTATTTACGTTGACTTTAAGAAATAATATATATATATATATATATATATATTATATTATGTATTAAATTATGTATTATTATAAAATATTTATTGGTCGGACGATAAAATTATTTCATTATCGAATTATTTGCCAGTAAGTACGTAAAGTAAGTAAAGACGTGAGAACTTATGTACTTTAACGATCCGTTTTATATCCTCGTTCTTTTTTTCTTTTTTATTTTTTCTTTTCTTTTCTTTTCTTTTCTTTTCTCTTACGTACATCTCTTTTTTGTTTCTTCTTAATCGATCTCTCATTTGAATATAAGCGGATTAACAGAAGAAATGAATATCGAGGGAAACGATAACTATGTACTTTCCGACACCAATGTTCCGCATAATTCGAATTGTCCTTTGTAGGAGGTCTAAGAGAGAAAGAGAGAGATAGAGAGAGAAAGAGAAGGAGAGAGAAAGAGAGAAAGAGAGAGAGAGAGAGAGAGAGAGGTGGAGGAGAGAACGGCGATCTTTAGAAAAAAAAAAAAAGATCTGCATTTTTCGCAAGGTCAACCGGTATTTCACGACGTTCCATGATACATGCCACGACGAATTTCCGATAAAATTGTTGCCGATGATTATTATTATTATTATTATTATTATTATTATTATTATTATTATTATTTTTTCTTTTTGTTTTGTTTTCTTTTCTTTATGCATTTATTTATTTATTTATCTTCTTATCTTTTCTTTTTTTCTTTTTTTTCTTTTTTTTTTTTTTTTTTATTCTCCAAACGTTCCGTCAAAAAATGCAAATGTACATTCAATCGGCTCATCGTTCGCTAATAAATAACGCAAAATCGAATTCCCAAATCCGTCGTTTATGTTCGAGATAAGAAAAATAATTTCCAAATGTACTGTATGGCTGCGCGGAAAGGTGGAAAAATTAGAAAAAGGTTTTTTTTTCTTTTTTTTTTTTTCTTTTTTCTTTTTTTTTTATTTTTTCGTCGAATTTGTTTACATAGAAATTTTTTCCTATCTTATTAAATTTATTCACGTATCATCGAATCGTTTTATTCTTAGACATATCGTAAATTAATCCTTGGACAATCGAAAAATCATTTTATTCT
>NC_060963.1:2515000-2517500 GCF_910589235.1 Vespa crabro
TATCCGAAATTAATTATACCGATGTAAATTATTGAAACTATGAAATATTATTAAATGAATTTGCAAAATTTATAAATAAATCCTATATTAATTATATTAAAGTATTAATAAATTGTATAATTATAAATAATTTGTGATAAAATTGTATCCGCTATTAATCTTATTTCAAATTAAAAACTTTGACAATATAATATATATAAAATACAAAACGACGAACTAATATCGTAAAACAAATATACGAATTTAATCGGAAAGAACAGACATTTGACATTTTCGTCTTATTCAACATTAATATATAGATATAATATAATATGAATATATTTATAATATAAGTATATACAATATTGTCGCAAAAATTTCTTAGTAATGTCCATTCCTGTTCTTATCGGTTTTCTTAGTAAAGTTCCATTAAAAAAATTATATAAATAAATAAAAATCTATTATTCGAAAAGGTTTGATCGGAAGAGAGGCTCAGTAAATCCAGGTCGTGTCGAATTCCTTGGAAATAAAGTTACGCTTTAGTCTTTTTAACCGAGTCTTTCTCTCTCTCTCTCTCTCTCTCTCTCTTTTTCTTTCTCTCTGTCGATAGTCTGCTACCAACCATGGTAGATACAAAGAAAGGAAGCCAGAAAGAAAAAAGAGAGAAAGAGATTTACGACGAATTCGTGCTCGTATTATCGTGCGAGCAGCTATGGCAACAGGAGCAGTGCAGCACTTGCTCGCGTGATGCACCGGCCACCGTTGCACATCGAATGCATTCGAGATGCACCGTAGTTCGGATGAGAGAACGATAATACTGCTATGTATACTTACTTTACGATAATTGGATCGCTAGTTTTCGGCCCTTGTGAAATTCTCGATCAATTATCTTTTGTACAAAATCATTTTTTTTATTTATTTAAAATGTTCAAAAGAGAGAGATAGATAGATAGACAAGAGAAAGAGAAAGAGAGAGAGAGAGAGAGAGAGAGAGAAAATTTGTTAAATAAATAAATATAATAACATCGTGAAGTAATTGTATCGAAGTAACAAATAATAATATAAATAAAAATATAATAATAAAAATATTACAATATATACAATATAATATATATATATATATATATATATATATATATATATATATTTATAATAGTAGAGATAAATAAAAAAGTAGTTTTTTAATAAAAAAAAAATATATATATAATAATTTCTCTATATAATTTTTTTCCTTTCTTTTTTTGATGAATTTTAATTCGAGAATAATTCTATATTTTCGCACTTAAAAAATTAGCACAATAACAAGATCTACCATAATTTACTTTTATCCTGTTCTTTTTTTTTTCTTTTTCTTTTTCTTTTTCTTTTCTACTTTTTATTCGATTAAACGAGTTTAGGAAACAAGATCGTTAAAATTTTGCTTGTTAAGATAACGAAACGACGATATCACGACGGAAATTTAGTCTTACGATTGTTATTATCACAGCAGGGAATAATTAAAATCGAATCGAGGATTAACACGGGAAAGTATGGAATTTTTTGTAATCTATTCGTTCGATCGCAGCTACCAGTGGGCACCTTCCTGCGAATTTATTTCTATAATGGATATTTTTACAAATCGGCCGATCGTTCAATTTATTTATCTCCTTTTGTTTCTCCGAAGAATTTTATTAATCCGTTAAAATGACAAGATTTTATCAGTTCCTGAAATAACATGTCAATTAAAAATTCACGTTCACGATGTATAATAATGAGACAGCTTACGATTAGGAGTAAAAAAAAAGAAAGAGAGAGAGAGAGAGAGAGGGAGAGAGAGACAGAGAAAAGAAAAAGAAGAAAAAAAGAGAATTGAGAATGACAAAAATGATTTTTAAATGACATCGTCCTTGTGTAATTTAGTGAAATTTAATTAAAAGCATAATTAAAAAAACATCGAAATTCTTTTTCCATTCTTGAAAAATTCGTAGAACAAGAAATGATACGTTTATCATCGTACATACATACATACATACACACATACAAACACATACACACACACATACACGCACATACACGTTATATTATATTATAGAATAATATTAAGATGTTTCAATCGAAACATATTCACAGTATATAATATATAATTTATTCAATTTCAATATTATTGCTTTATTTAATTGATTAATATCGCTTAATAAGAAAATTTTTACGGATAGTTATTTAAAGAAAAAAAAAAAAAGAAGAAAGAAAGAAAATAATAATAATAATAATAATAATAATAATAATAATAATAATAATAATAATAATTGTTCCTTCACGAAATTGACTTTAAAAGTTTATAATACATTTTCAACGTGAAAATGTTGCAAAAGTATCGAACAATGCGACGAGATAATGCTTAGGACATAGTTGACCTCCGATATATGTAAGTCACCCATGCAAGACCCTCGAGAGAATTCTTGCCGAGGATTTCGAGAAGAACTCGCAGAACGCAGAAGCCGCTAAAGAAACGTTCGAGTCGAAGCAGAATGCAGTCGAAGGG
>NC_060963.1:2522500-2550000 GCF_910589235.1 Vespa crabro
ATTGGATTTTTCGAGGATACATATAGAAGAGAGAGAGAGAGAGAAAGAGATAGTATCAGTTCGGTTTTTGTGGTTGTATAAGAAGTGACACAATTAATCGGGATAAAGAAAGAAAGAAAGAAAAGAAATCGAAAGAAGCCGAAAGATAATATAGAAGTAAATAATCGACGATTTAACAACAATCGGCTGGTTAGTTTTGGAGAAACGAAAATGACGATGGCGGTCTTCTGGTAGAGGCAGGACTTTCCTCCTCCAGGATCGCGAGAAATGGCGTACGGAATATCCTTTGAAGCTACTCTCAGCGGCACTGTACTTTTCCTACTGGTAAGTCTTAAATCTTGTTTTTTTTCTTTCTTTTTTTTTTTTTTTTTTTCTTCTCCAATTCATTTTATTATTCTTTCTCGTTTCGTCTCGTCTCTTTCCCTCCCCCCCCCCTCTCTCTCTCTCTCTCTCTCTCTCTCTCTCCTTATCTCCTTATTTGGTAACATATTTAATGTACAAAACGAATTTTAATCTATCTGACAATTTTAAATGTAATATAAACGTGGTCGCGGGCGAACGCGTGGAAATTCTAGATACGGTTTACTTTCTAATCCGGACAAGGGCGCGAGTGACAGTTCGTTCGCCATTGTAAACATTTGCGGTACCGTATTCGTTGATAAAGATAGAGAAAATGAGAGAGAGAAAGAGAGAAAGAGAGAGAAAGAGAGAGAGAGAGAGAGACAGAGAGAGAGGGAGTGTTTAAGATCTTGATTTTGTTTCGACGATTAAATTGATCGGTTAACGATCGAATAATTGAATTCTTTCGTCTGTAACTATGTTGACCTTACGATCAAAACGATTTTAATGATGGACTCGTTAAAAAGTATGTCGTGTGAAAATAGAAGAGAGTAAGATAGAAAGAGAGAGACAGAGAGAGAGAGAGAGAGAGAGAGAGGGTGGGAGGAAGGAAGGGTGGGAGAGAAAGAGAAAGGAAAAGTGGGAGAAAGATTTCGATCACCTTTTTGATTTTTATATTTATAAATAATTTCTATTATTTTTTCTTTTTTCTTATTATTATTTTCTTTATAACGTCATTCCATATATTCTATATATAATATATATATATATATATATTTTCGTATATTATCAAGCATATCGCGCATAATAATATTCATTTATTAATCTATCATTAAATTTTTTCATAATTTTTTCGTACTATCAATAATATATATTTCGATTTCTGGATCGTTGATCCAGAACGATCATTTCATGAATAAATATTTTCCATATTTAGAGTGGTGCAAGCAAGCGCTCGCGAGTCAAGGATACCAACGTTATCTCTTATTCGTTGTAGTTTCATAGACTTCAATAGACGTTCTCGTACTGGCCCATACTACTTCACACTTATATATGTGTCTATATGTATGTATATACGGATACATGTAAAAGTAGAAAGAGAGAGAGAGAGAGAGAGAGAGTGAGAGAGTGAGAATGAGAATGAGAAAGAGAGAGACGATGCAAAGTCGACGAGCGCGCTACTTTCGTTATGCAAGCGAAGAACGTTAACTTACGTCGCTTCACATCGGAGAATTACACTTTGGCGTCTTTAACTTATGCAACCGTGGAATTATCACGGGAAAGCGATCCGCGGGGGATAAATCGCGTTCGAGATGAAATTATCTCGTTTTCAGGAAGAATTGAGCTCGAACTCGTTTCGAGAATTATTTCGCTTCCGTGATTTGTCAAAAAGGAAAAGGAGCAAACAAAAAAAAAAAAAAAAAAAAAAAAAAGAAAGAAAAGAAAAAAAAAATAAAGAGGAAAAAATGCAACAAAATGCAGTTGCATTCGTTGCGCCGTTTATAATTTCTTTTTCTTTATGTATATCTGTTTTTGTTCCTTTTCTTTCTTTCTCTTCTTCTTTTTTTTTCCTTTTTCTTTTTCTTTTTTTTTTTACATTGATACTCAATAATGGTTTATAATAATTTTCTCGTTTTTCTTAACATACATATACATTTATTGCACATATACATATACATATACGTTATTGATGAACGTAATTAAATTAATGTCAGTACTTACTGCATGCACTTTTTCATTAATTAACCATATTAGATATTATTCTGTATATCGAGAATTTATAAATTAATTTGAGACGTTATTACTTTTATTACATTATTTAATAATATCAAATAATTATTTTATTATCGACATTTAATCAATATATTATTGGATAAGATTTTTACTTTCTCTTAAAGATTTATCCAAATGTTTATATATTTTTACAACGTTATATTTATTAATTAATAATTAATCGAAAGAAATGTCATTGTGATATGGTTGTTAACGTTTCGACACTGTATCACATTATTATTCGTTAACGTTAAATAATATAATTATCGATTGTCATTTAATCGTCAAATGTAATATCGTTGATATTTGACAAAGGGAAACTTTCAAAAATTAATAACAATTATAATAATTTATTTAAGAGATCTATGGGAATAGATTATAGTATAATTATTGAGCGAGCATTGATCTTTGAATTTTTTTGACGATTGAATCAATGTCATCAAGACATATTGTCGTCGTTTAATTATGGATCAAGGAAAGAAAGAAAGAAAGAAAAAAAAAAGGATAAAAAAAAAAAAGAAAAAAAAGAGAAGAAAGGAAAAAGAAAGATCGAACGAAAAATAAATAAATAAGTCAATGAAAAATATTTACTTTACGGATATGTAGATATGTTAAATACTATCGTACGAGGAGATCAACGAGTAGGGACGACGATCGCATGCGGGCTAAAGAGACAAATGTGTACACATGTTGTAAGTCACGCACGACCGACGTTAATTTCTCGCTTACGCTCGTTTTCCACATCTTTGATGAACGTAATTACCGAGGGAAGAAACACATACGTAAAATGCGTACGCACGCTCTTTATATACACGTTTAATCGTTTCATGGTATTCCTAGCGAACACGATGGAGAAAAAGTGATGATACTTACGAAAAAAAAAAAAAAAAGAAAAAAAAAATGTACTCATTAAGCACGCTTATTATAGATTGGATTACCCTGGTTAACTATTATTAAATTTTACGAACAAATGTGGACAAATGTTTTTTTCTTTTTTCTTTTTTTTTTTTTTTTTTCTTTTTTTTTCTTTCCTTTTCTTTTTCTTCTTTATTCCTAGATTCAATAAGAGAAACTTTCTTTTTGCTATTTAAGTTGGTCAATGACATTCTTTATCTCTTTTTGTTTCCTTTTCTTTTTTCTTTTTTTTTTTTATTATTATTAATTTCTCGCAAAAAAATTTCCGAGATTGTTATGAAACTTTTCAGAGGGGAAAAAGAAGCAAATTTTCATGTCCGTTCGATCAAAAAAAATTTCGTCTCGTTCCGATGGATTTTCTTTTTTTTTTTTTTCTTTTTCTTTTCTTTTTTTTTTTTGACTTCTTCCTAATAATATTTTCTTCGATCGTAACGTCGATCGAACTGTTCTGTCTTTTTATCTTCTTTCCTTTTTTATTATTTTCTTTTTTTCTTTTTTTTTTTTTTTTTTTTTTTTTTTTTGAACTCTGTCTCCTCATCCTCTTCGACACAATCTTGCGTATCCTTGGCACGGAAGGTTACAATCTTATGGGGTTTTTGGAACGAACGCGTATGATATAATGTATTATACATTCCCAGCAAACGTGTTACGTTTGCGTGGGCGAAATCGGTCTAATAATGTAACTTCAAGGGACGTTCATTCAACGCGAACGATCGATTTAAGAAAAGAAAGAAAGGAGAAGTAAGAGGGATAGATAGATAGATAAAGAGAGAGAGAGAGAGAGAGAGAGAGAGAGAGAGAAATTCTTAAAAAAAAAAACAAAAAAGATAAAAGAATACTTTTCCTTACCATTTTTATTTTTAATCTTCCTTTGTTATTTTTCTTTTTTTTTTTTTTTTTTTTTTTTTTTTTTATCATCAATCAACTTCGAAAAGTGACATTAAAAATGATTTATTGGTTCTCGAAGGTGCAACGAGAAAAGTTGTACGTCAAAAGTTGATGAAAAAAAAAAAAAAAAAAACAAAAGAAAAGAAAAGAAAAAGGAAAGAGAGAGAGAGAGAGAGAGAGAGAGAGAGAGAGAGAGAGAGAGAGAGAGAGAGAGAGAGAGAGAGAGAGAGATAATCGATTCATTCTCGCTATATCACGATGTCTTCATTAAGAAGAACTCAGGAGTCTCGTTCGGTTAAATTCAGATACATCCTAAATGCACATGCGTGCATGTATGTAAGTACATGTGAAAATAAAAAGCGGGGCGGGGGAAGAGGGGGGGCGGGCGGTTGGGACGAAAAAAAGAAAAGAAAAAAGAAAAAAAAGAAAGGAAAAAGAAAACGAGATAGTAACACGAAGGTATATACACACCAGGTTTGACATCTTTAACGATATTTTCCGACTTAATTTGCATCGGACACGAGCCAGTTTTAATTAGACCAAAGGCGATACGTACTCTCTTCCGCGTTAATTGAACGATATTACCGTTCTGCTTACGAGTCGTCGCTTCTTGTTCGAAATAAAAATAAGAGAAAAGAACACGACAAAGAAATAAGGCAAAAGGAACAAAGGGAGCGTGAAATGAGAGAAAGAGAGAGAAAGAGAGAAAGAGAGAGAAAGTGGGGAAGAGAGAAATTCATAAAAAGAAAAAAAAAAAGAAAAAACCCTCCGAAAAAGAAAATAAAAAACAAATAAAGGAACATACTCATGTCGAAGGTTGAAAACTCGTGAGTAAAAATCGTAAGAACGATTAATTTCAAGAATATCGCTCAATTTATTATGATTATATTTAGATATGACTCTTTCGTTCGAGTCCCCCCTCCCTCCCCCCCCCCGAAAAAAAATATATATATATAAAAAAAATTTAATAAATAAATAAATAAAAAAAAAGGGAAAGAAGGATCGAAAAGAGAAAAGCAATTTATTATTTTCTCCGTCTGTTCTTCTACCTTCTTTTTTTTTTTTCTTTTTCTTTTCTTTTTTCCTTTCTTTTTCTTTTTTTTTTTTTTTTTTTTTCTTTTGCAAACGATTTCCACGCCTCAAGGTCAAGCGAAGCATGGGCATTATTTCCATCTAAAGACGATAAAATCTTACGATTACATTGGAGGTAATTCTTTCTTCTTTTTTTTTTTTCTTTCTTTCTTTTGTTTTATTTTTTTTTTTTTTTTTTTTTTTTTTTTCAAGAAATTGATATCATAATCATATAATTAATTTGTACGATACGGCGTGCGAACGTCGTACTTGTTAAATATCGCGAGAAGGAGGGAGGGATGATAGGATAAAAAGGGATGAGGAAGGATGATTCGATAGAAACAAGAAATTGGATATATATTTAATCGTTTAAAGAGGATTTAACGATAATGTGTACGGTGTACTCCTCTTGGAGTTGTGATGATGATTCACGCGAGAACCATTCCTGAGAATCTCGCATGTCCGTCCGTCCGTCGACAGTGCGACGCGACTGTTTAGTTTTGAAGATGCCACACAGCCCGTGCAGTCTCTTGAACACCACAATAACCTTAAGTATGTTTGTGGCAGTCCGGTCGGTAAATCTCTTGGGCGTTAACACGAAAAAATGCAACTCCCCCTTTTGCGGGGGTGTCCAACCAGTTGGTATGCGCAGCCACTTTGCACATAACCCTTACAATGATTTTTCTCCTCTAACGCCGATCTATCTGAGATATCTGGCAATAAAAATTGCCGTGTCTCTGTTGTCTATTGGATAGAAAAAAAGAGAAACAAAAAAATTGGATCTGAAGGAAATAAAGGAAGAGGGAGGATGGACGATCAACTTTCCTTTTTTTTTTCTTTATTTTTTTTTTTTTCATTTCTATATTTTTTTTTCTTGTTTTATATATATATATATATATATATATATATATATGTGTGTGTGTGTGTGTGTGTGTGTGTGTGTGTATTTGAATGATCTGGGAAGAAATAATTCGACGAAACTTCTTTCTACGTTTTAGCTGTTAAATATCAGATAAAGAAAGAGAGAGAGATAATGAAATAACGTCGAACGTTTGTTTTCTACATGCGATCGTTAAATGAAGTATCAGAATGGATATAAAATAATAGAAGAAAAATAATAGAAATATAAATTGTAATAAAATAACGTGGATTTTATTCTCTACTATTTGCCTGTTAAATGAAAAATGATGTCTGATAGTGTATACGTAGTGTATGCACTATTTTTACGTCTGTGTGTGTGTGTCTCTCTCTCTCTCTCTCTCTCTCTCTCTCTCTCTCTCTCTCTCTCTCTCTCTCTCTCTCTCTGTGAAAGAGAAAGAAAAGAAGAGAAGAGATTATTTTCGTTTGAGATAGTGATAAGAATGAATACCAATGGGAATCGAAGAAAGTAATCTTCGACTTGTTTAAATTCTCGATTGTCTGAGATACTTCGTGAAATATAATAAAAGATAGATGGACATGGATTATCAGGATTGTTGGTTGGATACTACTGACGATGGTATGTCAGTGATAAGGAAGATGCCAAAGCATTCGCTTTATGAATCTTTTAGCGGATGGTGGCTGTGGAATGCGAAGATAGGTCTCTAGGTTCGGAATACCGTTAAACACGGGCACGAGGACGCGCGGAATTCACGTTGCATTGTGAACCGAGGCTACGAAACTTGGGTTTAGAGCGTTACTAACGTAACGGTAAATCGTGTAACAGATTAAAGGCCGATCTCCGTATGTATGTATGTATGTATGTATGTATATATGTATATGTATATATGTACATACTCGCGGGTTCGAGAACACGCGAGATCCTATTAGATCGTACATGGCGCTTTTATCTACGTTGAACCTACGATGAACTAAAGTTTCAGAATATTTTTCATGCCCGAGACGTGCCTGATTCTTTTTTTTTTTTTTTCTTTTTTTTTTTAGTGTCTTTATCTTTGTCTTTGTCTTCTTCCTTTTTTTTTTTTTTTTTTTTTATTAATTCATCGAAGACTCATTAAAATTTATATCACTGGAAAAACGTTTAATTACGTCATTTCGTTCGTCGCACAATTTTCTATTTCTAGAAAAAGAAATCTCTTTATATTGTTCGATGAAATTTTAATAATTTTCCGATTATTATCATATTTGAGGATTTTTTTTTAAATCGAAAGTATCGTGAGACGGTAGGAAACTATAATCGGTATCGTTTTATCGTCGAGACGGGCAGAAGGGGAGTGGAGGAAGTTGGGAAATTTTGATATGTATAATAAGATCAATCGAGATTAATATAAATCAAAGATTCTTTTCTTGGATCTTTCTTCGACGATCGACTAATGATTTATCTTTATTCCTTTTCTTCTTTCTCTGTCTCTCTCTTTTTCTTTTCTTTTCTTTTCCTTTTTTCTTTTTTCTTTTCTTCTCACAATGAGATCAATTGGATTAATGAGTGAATCAATTCGAATGAAATTGCATCAATTGCCATGGTGAGACCCATTTGTAATTTCCGGTCCTAAAACGAGTAACTTCCGCTGACAATACGTTTGATCTCGTTCGTATATTCTATTGGTCCACACTGTGCGCATCCTCTCGTTAAATCTTCATCGAGATAGATCGATCCGATGATACGGCTCTTCCGTTCGAAGGTTTCACCTCGAGGTCCTTTCGAAGATCGCATATCGGGATTCGAAACGAAGGTCTTCTTGGTTCGTAAGCGTGAATCTTATCGATCGATCGATCTCTTCACACTGATTTACGATTATTTATTAAAAATGATGGCTTTCGTTTTCTTACGAAAATTCACATTACCAGAGAGAAAGAGAGAGACAGAGAAATATCTAAAAAAAAATTTATCAATGAAATATTTAATACGATTAATATTTCTAAATAATTATTTAAGATGATTTAAATTAAATCATAATTAAATTTAAATTAAAGAAAAAAAAAAAAGAAGAAAACAAAAATTATTGAATTTATCGAAACGTAAATATTCAATTTATAGATTCTTTGATCGATCAATAAGAAAAAAAATTAAATGATATATAAGGATTTTAATAGAATATTTATCGTGAATGTTAATGTCGATAATAGTGAGAAAACAATGTTCATTAATTTTTTTTCTTCTTCCCTATTAGAACTTAAAATTCCTCCTTTATCTATACTACATAAACTAGTTTCATTCGATTAACCCGATCGTTGACCGATTTATTTGATATTTCCATTAATCAAAATAATTTATATTCCGTCGATCCTTTCTCCTGTATATACGTAAATGAAGAAAAAGAAAAAAAAAAAAACAAAAAAAAGAAGAAGAAAAAAGTAAAAAGTAAAAAGTAAAAAGTAAAAATGTCTTACTCGCGATTCGCTCGTATTAGAATTCAGACGGCGAATCAACGTAAAAGCGCAAGCAAAAAGAAGTAGTATAAAAGGAAAGAAGTCAAAAAAAAAAAAAAAAAAAAAAAAAAACAAAGAAAAAAAAGAAAAAAAAAAGAAGGAAAAGAAAAAAAGAAGACGAAGAAGAAGAGAGAAAAGTAAGGAAGAAAAAAAAAAGGGAGAGAAGAAAGAAAGGTATACGAATTAACGTCGTCGAGTTGTGCTTCTGCGTGAAATAAATTATTTACAAAAATCGTCGTCCCTCGCTCTCTCGCTCGCTTTCACCGTAATGAAAAAGGAGAGAGAGAGAGAGAGAGAGAGAGAGAGAGAGAGAGAGGGAGGGAGGGGGGAGTGATAGAAGGTAAAAGAAGAAAAGAAAAAAAAAAAAGGAAAAAGAGAAGAAAAAGAAGAATCAAGAAAACAATACTTTTACGCACGCGTATCCTCCTTCTCCTCCTCCTCCTCCTCCTTCACCTCTTCTTCTTCCTCCTCCTCCTCCTCCTCCTCCTCCTCCTCCTCCTCCTCCTCCTCTTCCTTCTCCTCCTCCTCTTCTTCAGCCTGGATGCCAACGTGGAGGGCGCCAGATATTTTTAAACCAGAACGATAACAACGACCGACTGGATTCCAAGCGAGCAAACGTCGTCTGGTAAACGAATCACCTTGCGAAATTCACTGGTCGCGGTCTCCTTCTTCTCGAGTCGTCACGTGAAATGAAAAAAAAAAAAAAAAAAAGAAAAGAAAAAAGAAAGAAAGAAAGAGGAGGAGGAGGAGGAGGAGGAGAAGGAAGAAGTAGGAGGAGAAGGAGGAGGAGAAAAAGGCGAAGGAAATTAAAAAGAAATGAAACTTTTTTTTCAACCCCCCCCCCCTGATCCGCCCCCGGCCCTCCCCTTAACGTTATCGAGGCCTTTAACGATTATGATTTTAATTCTCCTGTCCTGTTATTAACCAACCGAACAGCCATTTTAATCTTTGCGACATTCGGAATATAATTAATAAGCGGTAAATCGTTCTGAGATACAGTGATGTGACATGATTGTAAAAGCGTACGAACGATAGTAGAATACGAATTAACGAAGAATATTGCATTGAAAATTTTTTCTATGGCAAAATGATCGAATTAATCGATAGAACTAATCTCTTTTTTTCTTTTTCTTTTTTTCTTCATCTTCTTCTTCTTCTTCTTCTTCTACTTTTTCTTCTTCTTTTTTTCTTTTTACGAATGAAACTTAATATGAAGAAGACGTATAGAAGATATAAGAATTATCAAATCATCGAATCAATCCTTCCCAGAACCTTCAACGTGGACAAAGAATTTTTTTTCTTTTTCTTTTTCTTTTTTTTTCTGTTTTTTTTTTTTTTTCTTTTTTTCTATTTTTCTTTTTTTCTTATCGTCGAACTTTAATAATAACCGTCGATTATGAAAATATTTCTCTTTTTCTTGATGATTTTTGCTGGTTTCTTTTTCTTTTTTCCTTTTTTTTTTTTTTTTTCTTTCGATAAACTACAATCCTTAAGTTAACAGGCCAAGTGAAATGTATCGATAGGTTAGAAGGGGACTGATGGGAAGGAGAAAGGCCCCCTACCCCCCTCCCCCTCCGATGGACGGGCCTTTCACGAGTCACACCGAACGGAAAGCTGTAAAATCGTTCTCGACGTAGGTATACAGAGAAAAAGGGATATATCTTCTCCACGTGGGAGAAGTGTTGCTCCACGAGCTATTAATAGGACTGAGCTTATCTCGGTATGATTCTATATATAGTATAGGTAGTATGTGTAGTTAGGGTGGGTGTAGTTTCGCGAGGGTTGACCCTCCCCACGCTCACCCTCAGCCCTCACCTCCTCACTCAAACCTGTGTGTGTAAGAGAGAGAGAGAGAGACAGAGAGAGAAAGAGAGATTATTTGTACCGGTTTTCTGGAATGGTTGACCATTCGCTGTTACCAATATACAACCAGTTTTCTTAGTGTCTAGAATATACATACGTATACATATATACATGTACATAGATACATATGTACAAGTACGAACTGGTTGGACTACCATAAATATACATTCATCCTTTCAGCACCCCATAATCTCTCTTCGCGACGATCATTTTGTTTTTGGTTTGTTTTTTTTTTTTTTTTGTCTTTATTCGATCTGACGTCAATTTCATTAACAATTCCTCTTTTGACATTGTGAATGTGATACCCTTTATATTTAATTTTCTTCAAAGACGATCATCGATAATGATCTATTGTGTGTGAAACATCGACGAATTTCTTTCTTGGATCATATATATATTTGTTCTTTTTTTTTTTTTTTTTTTTTTTTTCCTTTCTTTTTTTCCTTCTCAACTATAAACCACACGTATAGTCACGTTCATGTATTATTACGTATGTAAAAATCGTTGAAAAAAAAATTCGTACGAGTCGCGCGTACGAGTCCACGCGTAAGGGACGACGAACGAGCCTGTTCAACGAACTCGAAAAGGAATTTCTTATGGTAGAGGTTAAGGATCGATCCATATGGAATTTCGAGTTGCCGTCCCTTTATTCCTTATTCCATCTCTCATCCTCCCTGCCCTTTCTCTACCTCCCACCCTCCCCTTTTTCCGTCCACGTCCACGGCCACGTTCGTTTCACCTCCTATATTCGATTCGTGTCTGTTGAGATGTGCATGGCCCCAAAGCGATTTCTGGAATTTCGAAAGGATCTCTTTTTAGCATCCTTATCTTGGATCCACAAGCGATTCCTTGCGTCATATATTTGGGCCGTTGACGCGATAGGTGGAAGACCTCGACAAGGACGAGAATAAATAGGTCCGGGACTTGATTCACGTATAGATAGATTGAGAGAGATAGATAGTTGGATAGAGAGAAAGAGAGAAAGAGAGAGCACGTTTCAAGGGTCATCATTTAACTTTTTCTATTTGTTATTCTTCCATTGAAAAGGCGTCGTAAGTAATGCATTTACTTATCTCATTTTCTTTTACCAAAGATATAAATGGTAATTATCGATGAGCCCAAACTGAGAGAAGAATATTTATTCGTGTTTTTGTATGTACACATATGTAAGTGCATCCATAAAATGCATACATATACGTCTCTTCGGATCTAATGAATTTAAATGTTTATCGATCGAGAATAATGTTACAAGTAAAAGATATCTCTCTCTCTCTCTCTCTCTCTCTCTTTGTGTATATGTGTCTATGTGTGTGTTACAATTATACAAAGATATATTTAGAGTATAGATATCTCTTGGATCGTTAATTTCGATCGATATGTATCTTGTTTAATTCGAAGGAAAAAAAAGAAAAGCTGATGGCATCTGTAGTAACATAATGGAAATAATTTTAATGAAATGACAATGATAATAATTTTGAAAAAGGTAATAAAGTGTGATAATTGTTCTGAAAATTTTTTATCAATCAGGTGTAGATATATATACATATATATATATATATATATATATATATATATATATATATATATTTCTTCTTCTTCTTCTACTACTACTGCTACTACTGCTACTACTACTACTACTACTACTACTACTACTACTACTACTACTACTACTACTACTACTACTACTACTACTACTACTTCTACTACTACTACTCCCAGTTTATTTTTATTTTTTATTTTTTATTTATTTTCTTTTTATTTTTTTATTCTTTTTTATTTTTTTTTTTTTTTTTATTTTTCTCTATTCTTTAAACTTCACTTCCTCGTTTCGAAGGAATTTATAAATCGCGCTTTATTACTCGCACGCGTCGCATTTTTTTGCTCTTCCCTGTCGTTCGTCTCCTCTTCGTTCCGCGCCGTGCAAATATTTATCTTGAATTTTTATCAATAAAGGAGAAAAAGAAAGTGATAAAAAGATGAAACGAAAAAAAAAGGAAAGAACGAAAATTCTGTCCAATCGTTGAATTAATTTGTTTTCCTTTTATTCCTTGTTTCGTTTTATTTTATTTTATTTTTTTTTTTTTTTTTTTTCTTTCTTTTTTTCTATACGACAGATACACAATTTTTAATAGACACCTACGCGGTTTATAACAGGTTAAAGGAAAATTATTGAAGAGCTATCTCATCTCCAAGGTGAGCCTGAAACAAGGATCACCAGAAAAAAAAAAAAAGAAAAATGAGGTGTAGCGATTTCTTGTCTTTAAAACCGGACGGATAATCTCTGGTTGGTGTCTTACGAGCAATTAAGGACTCTTTATGAGCGCACAATACATGACACATTTCCTTAATTCCTTTCTATCTTACTTTCTATCTATCTCTCTCTCTTTCTCTCTATCTCTCTCTCTCTCTCTCTCTCTCTCTCTCTCTTTCTATCTTTATTTTAACATTTTATACATCGACGAATCTTGCTTGTGAATCATCGTAAATTCACACGCCAAGTAATTCTCAGGTAGAATATCACAGTATCCGTATTTATCCGTATCGTTAAAACGCTTATCAATCTATCTTATCTATTTATCTATCTCTTATTTTATTTTATTTTATTTTATTTTATTTTATTTTATTTTTTTTTTTTTATTAATTATACGATCATAATGGAATAAGTTTCGATCGGGCACATTATTTCATTTATTTACTTACTTAAATCAAAATATTATTTTTTTCAATCGTTCCAATTCTTTTTTTTTTTTTTTTCCTTTTATTTATTTTTTTTTTTTTTTTCTTTTTAATAAACAATATCTCTTATTACGGCGTGTGTATTATAGATATCATAAGGAATAAGAAAAGTTACGATAATAACGAATGTCATGGTTTCATTGATAAAAAAAAAGAAAAAAAGAAAAAAGAAAAGAAAAAAAAAGAGAAAAAAAAAGAAAAAGGAAAAAGAAAAAACTGTGGAACGGTGTTTACTTTCTTTTCGCGTTCTTCTCTCTTTCTCTCTCTCTCTCTCTCTCTCTCTCTCTTTTTTCCCTTTCTTTCTTTCTTTTTTTCTTTCAATTGATCGCAGAGAAGAATAATTTTTGGGAAGAAAAATTTTGAATTGGACAGTACATATAGAATGATGTTAGAAGGTGGGTTGATGATTGGGGTGGGGGGGGTGGGTGGGTGGAGTTGGACGTTTCATAGAATAGAAGTGGATAACGGTTATCGAGGGTGGGAGAGAAATCATAGTCATCGTTGAAGAAAGAGTGAGAAAGAGGGACCAGCCGAGTTATATGGGGCCCACCCGGTACGAACGGCATTGAACGACCTTCACGAATCGGGGTCCCTGTCCCGAGTACACGGCAACACGCGGAAAGAGGTTTTTGTTACCCTTCCACTGACCACATATACATATTCTTGGAGTATATGTATCCACCATGAGTAGTCTGGATCGTGAAACGTATACATATCACCTAGTTGCATGGCATTACCTAGTTGCAAGAATTCTTTTTTTTTTTTCTTTTTCTTTTTTCCTTTCCTTTCCTTGTCTCTCTCTCTCTCTCTCTCTCTCTCTCTCTCTCTCTCTCTCTCTATCTCTTTCTCTCAAGACCTAATCTACCGACCTAGAAAACTTTTTACATTCCATTGTTAAACTTACTGTTCTGTAGAAATGTACCGAGTATTATTTTTCTCTTTTCTCTTTTATTTGTAATTTTTGAATTCTTTTTTCATTTACGAAGAGTTGTGATCCGTTTTTCATTCTTTTCTTCCCCAGACGAATTTTCTAATTTCTCTTTTCTTTTTTTTTTCTTCTCTTTTTTCTTCCTTAAAAAAAAAAAAAAAAAAAAAAAAAAAAAAAAAAAAAAAAGAAAAAAGAAAAAAAGAAAAAGAATCAATTTATGAATCGATTTAGGATTTGTCTATTAAGATAACAAAGGATCCGAACGACAGGAATAGAATTTCTATAAGTAAACGTGAATGTAAGAGAAATTGGAAAAATAATGTGCGAGTAAGTGAATAAAAGGATAGAAAGAAGATGGCGATCAATGATGATAAGATGTCGGCTTTCTTAAAAGGGAAGCTACGAAACTGTGGGTATAATAATTACGTATATATGTATTATATCCTTTATGTGGTATCAGAAGAGCACAGCTGGACGAAACGGAAAGTACATTGAATGTGTTGTTAATTAACGACGAATTAAATCGAAATTCTCATCGTTTTATCTTACAATGATTAGACTGTGCGTCTCTCTCTCTCTCTCTTTCTCTCTCTCTCTTTCTCTGTTTTTTATACATTAAATCGTATTTATCCATCTTATTATTACTTTGCATTAACGATTATCTGTCTCATGAATATTTTTCGATTATCATGTATATCGGGTATAATTTTTGAAAAATAATAATAACAATAAATATTAATATTTTCATATCCCAGGGTAGAAAGAAATTTTTCTCAGGAAAATAAAATATACACCGGGCCTTTAGATAATGTTCTTTTCTTTTTTCTTCATTACTAATTATTTAGAAATAATGAAAAAAAAAAATATATATATATATATATATATATATATATAATATTCTCACATTCATTTAAATATAATAATTACATTACACACATGCATATCATCTCGACAATGTTTTTTTTTAAATAATCTTTCGCTCGTTCTGAATAAAACGGAAAGAAAAAGAAAGAGAGAGAGAGAGAGAGAGAGAGAGAGAGAGAGAGAGAGAGAGAGAGAGAGAGAGAAACGATGGCCTTGATATTTTCCTTATTACACATTTTCAAACATGACTTATATCCTTTTCGTCACAGTATATTCGACTTTTTTTCTCCTACATATCGTATGCTGCGCGTCACTTGTGTAAATGCATAAAAGGTAATGATAATGTAAACAAAAAAAAAAAGAAAGAAAAGAAAAAAGGAAAGAAAACAAAAAAAAGAAAAAACAATTAAAAAAAAACTGGATTAAACATAGAGGAAAGGAAATAAATAATACAAGAGTGAGAGCGAGAGTGTTGAGGTATGGAGGGAGGGCGGAGTGACGTGGAAGGAAACAGTGGATTAAAGGAAAGAGACGAAAAGGAGAAAAAGAAAAAGAAAAAGAAAAAAAAAAGGAAGAAAAAGAGAGAGATGCGTTGACTCGCGTTACAATTGCATTAAAAATCAACGCCGAGCCACATCCTGAAACTCTACTACCTTGGCGGCCTTTTTTTTTTTTTCTTTTTTTTTTTTTCTTTTTTTTTTTTTCTTTTTTTTTTTTTCTTTTTTTTAACAAGTTCCGTTCGCCGTAAGTCATAAATTTAATTCTCGATCGTTTTTACATTTCACCACTTTCCGTCTTCGTACCTTTTATACAATCAACGAGAGTTGGTATCGTTTATCTTCTGTTGGCTTATCAATCGAACGACAGCGTTTTTTATGCGGCTTCGAGTAATTACGATTATGGACGACTATAGACTTTTGCACGCGTACGTGTGTTCCTTTGAGCATGAAGACGCAAAAGTGAATAAAGGAATATATATGAAAAGAGAGAGAGAGAGAGAGAGAATCAAGATTAAAAATACTATAATAATTCTCCCACTGTGTTACGACAATAAAGTGTGTCATGTAATTAATTGATGACTTTTCTTTTTTTCTTTTTTTTTCTCTCTCTCTCTCTCTCTCTCTCTCTCTCTCTCTCTGTCTCTCTTTCTTTCGAATAAGAAATATTGCGAGAAAAAAGAAGAAAGAAAATGTTAAACATTTCCTTTTCTTTTTTTTTTTTTCTTTTTTTTTTCACAACAATAATGTATGGTAATAAAATTAATTTATTTTCATTTTCTTCTCTCTCTCTCTCTCTTTCTTTTTTTTTTCTCTTTTATATTTCAATTTTCTCTCTTCTTCTTTTTCATTTTGTTCGTTTTTTTCTTTTTTTTTTTTTCGTTTTTTTTTTCGGACAGGAAGTGACTCAAACAAAACGAGAAAAAGAAAAAGACGTAAGAAGGAAAGAAAGAAAGAAAAAAAGAAATGTTCAACTTTTACTCTTTCTCAGGATACATTTAACGACCGCTTACCTATCAAGCGGAAGATTTTAATTACTCGTAAACTCGCGATAATGGCTTTTTAATCGTGAAAAGCATGTGTATCGTACGTATATCATATGAGTATTTCTTATTACCCAATCTTATCTCAAAAATTGCGAAAACGAAATGGGGGCACACTTTCTCGTAAAATTTTCATATTTAATATTTTATTATTTAGAATTATCGTTAAGTTCCTATCATTTTTTATATAAACGTTCATTATTATTATTGTTATTATTATTATTATTATTATTATATTTAATAATTTCGAATTTTTTCTCTTTCCTTCTCCAGTTAGAAATTAATTGTAAAAAAAAATAAATAAATGAACGATATAAAGAGATTAAACGATAAAAAAATAATAATAATAATAATAACAGCAATAATTTTGTGTTTTTATACAATGCAATATTTTCTGATAAAAAAAAATATATATATATATATCGCTATATTCAAAGATATATGCGTACTTTCTCTCTCTCTCTCTCTCTCTTTTTCTTTGAGTAATTTTACTTCTTCTTTTTTCTTTTTTTTTTTTTTTTTCGTTTACTTTTCATTGAAGTTTAGACATACATACATATACATATATATATATATATATATATATATATATATATATATATATATATATATACATATTATACGTACAAACGTGTCTTACACATATACATACTTAAAAAAAAAAAAAAAAAAAAAAGAAAAAGCACGAGAAGAGAATAAAAATCGTTGAGTAGAGATCGTTAAAGTCGCACTCATATTTCTATTGATTTATGATCTTGTCCGTGACAGAAAAGCTCACGATTATATCCGTTATACTTAAGTTATAATCCTATTGTACATATTGTCCGCAACTTCGTCGAAGTCGAAAATAATTCGTAAGAGAAATGATATCCAAGATAAAGTTTTGCATATTTATACAAAGTAACATATATAAAATGAAAATATTACATCATAATTCGCTTATGTCTATTGTAAATGTCAGTGTGATCCAAAGTCGATGAATTTTTTTTTTTTTTTTTTTTTTTTTTATCAATTTCTTTTTATTTTTATTTTTTCTTCTTCTTCTTTTTCTTTCTCTTTTTTTTCTTTCTTTTTTTCTTCTTCTTCTTCTTCTTCTTTTTGATTCTTTGAAGAAGATCTTTCGTTGTAAAAAGAAAAGAGAAAAAAAATCGTTCGATCTGATATAAATGACTTCGATCGATCTAATTAGATTTCTTAAATTCGAATCAACGATCGACCTTGACAGTTTCGTTCGTAATTCATAATCGATGGGTAATGAAATTTTGACACTTATCTGATTAGATTTGAAAATTAGTCAGATGCTGGATCAGTCTGTCATTCAATTCTCGTTAATTTTGCGATCTAAGCCAGACAAAATTAATTAAATTCGTTTCCGTGAGAGAGCGAGCGAGCGAGAGAGAGAGAGAGAGAGAGAGAAACGAGTTCTCTTTGTGATTAAGAGAAATGAAAAAAAAAATAAAGAAAAAAAACGCATAATGGATGTTACACGACGTGATATTAACGAGATAGAAAGAGAAAGAGAGAGAGAGAGAGAGAGAGAAAGAGAGAGAGAGAGAGAGAGCTCTATCGGAGTAATCAGAATTCATGCATCGTCCTTTATTATTGGCTCGATTAATTTCGTAAAAAGGAAGAAGGAGATAAACATGTTTTTTTCATCTTCTTCTTTTTCCTTCTTCTTTCTTTTTTCTCCTTTTCTTTGTTTCTTCTTTTTCCCCTTTTTCTTTATCCCCTCCGACCCCACTCCCCTCCCTTCCCCTTCTCGTCACCAAAGAAATCGACCTCCTTCTTTTGTCTCTTATCGTCCACGTATGATCATCGAATTATTCTTCGACGTTATACTCGATCGAGTACGATCAACTATAACGGTATTTCTTAATCCTTATCTTCGATTTTACGATCCACTTTCATTACCGCCACGTATTTCAATATTCGTTCGTATACGAATGCGATATCTATATATATATATATATATATATATATATATATATATGTATATATATATATCTATCTATATATAGACATATGGATGTATATGTACGTAAATGTATAAGTATGTATATGTATACGTATGTATCGAATTATCGATGGACCACGGTACGTGATTTGTTTCGTTCTACCAAAGCACAAGCACAAGCAGCAACAGCCAGCAGCAGCAGCAGCAGCAGCAGCAGCAGCAGCAGCAAGAGCAAAAGCAAGCCCACGGTCGGTTGCAATAACGGCGGTGCACAAAGTATTGTGCAAGTGTGCGTACTATGTAGGAGTACCATGGTCGGCCGATATGCCTTTCACATAACTGTGAGTAAATGCCAGGCCGCAACAGCGGTGCTCTCTGTGCTCCACCTCTCACAGATGAGAAGAGACCTATCCCAGCGAGCAATACATATATATATATATATATACATATATATATATATATATATATGTATGTATATATATAGATAGATAGATAGACACATATGTATGTATAAATAATAATCGCTCGTTGCGACTAAAGTACACCATCGTACGTGTGAAACTTTGTTGCACGAATTCTCCTTTTACGAATATTGAAACCTATGCGAAATCGATCCGATGAATAATATGTATCTACGTATACCTTTAGATTATCAAAATTATTAAATTTTTGCGAAAGGATTGGGTGGGGGATATCTTTTTTATTTTCTTTTATTTTATTTTACTTATTTCTTTTTTTTTTTTTTTTTTTTTTTTTTTTTTTTTTTTTTTTTTTTTTTTTGTATTTTTCTTATTCGTCGTTCTAATGGAATTTGCTATAAAAAGAGAAAGAGAGAGAGAGAGAGAAGAAGAAGTAATAATAATAATAATAATAATAATAATAATAATAATAATAATAATAATAATAATAATAATAAAACGATCGAGCGATCGTAGAGAAATTTTACGATTGGTACTATTGTATATTTGTTTTTTTTTTTTCTTCTTTTTTTTTTGTCTTCTTCCTTCCCTCCACCTCACCTGTTTCTCCCTGTTACTCCCTAATTATCGAAAAAAGACTCGTGCAGGAATCTAACAGGATAAATTAATTTTTCACGATTGATTTATCGTTTTTTTTCTTTTTTTTTTTTTTTTCTTGTCTTCCTAATTCTTCCTTCTTTCCTTCTTCTAAAGCGATTAATTAAAGGGGAGAGCTTAATTAATGAGGGGCTGGAGGCTGGGTGGGGGGAGAGGGAGGGGGAGAGAAAAAAAGAAAAATTATAGAGATCACAATACAAACGAATATTGTTTCGTTTCTTCGTTATTTTTCTTTTTCTTTTTCTTTTTTTTTCTTCTCTTCTTTCTCTCTCTCTCTCTCTCTCTCTTTTTGTTCCTTTTTCGCTCGAGATACGATAAGAATCTCTGATGACTTCGTTGAAACTAATGCGAGTTAGTATTACGTGAGAATCGTCGAGGTCTTTGCGCCGCGCGTGACGCTTTTCACTTTTCACTTTTTTGCGAATACCTTTTTGCCGGAATCGAAACGATTGATATTCCATAAGGACGATCTATCGATTGCGAAAGTAACGAACGACGTTAATCCCACTTCTTCTTGACATCGTCTTATCACGTTCGTACTTGAGAATGAATAATAATAACATTATTCGTGAGATTATGTAACGTGATGCCGAAGAAAGTCGTTCTTTTTTTTCCTTTTTTTTTTTTTTTTTTTTTTTGTTTTCTTTTTTTCTCTTTCTTTTTCTTTTTTTCTTTCTTTCACTTAATCGCATCTACGTGGATTACATTGTTAAATAATGGGTTTGACAATTGTCAATGCGAGAATCGATAATGTCCGTAAGGGATATAAATCATTGAATCAGATAATTGAAAATATTTTTACCAATAAAATTTTTCTGATCGTACGTTCGACTCGTTCGTCGTGCAACATTTTATCTTAAAGATTTATAAACAAAAGAGAGAGAGAGAGAGAGAGAGAGAGAGAGAGGTAAGGGATAGTGGGAGGATGGGTGGGGAGGGGGATGATAGAAGAAGGAAGGATCGATTTACGAAGGAGAACGAGTAGAAAAGAAAAATATCTTGTTCTTTAAATTTAATTAACCTTCTTTTTTGTTTCTTCTTCTTCTTTTTCTTTTCTCATTCACATCTCTTTGATCACGAATTCATTACGTTATATGAATCACCTTGAAAATTGTTGATCTTCGAGTGAAATGAAATAGTATGAATAATTATGTCGATTAGTTTTTGTTTTGTTTCGTTGCGATCGTGCGCGTGCTTTTAATTTTTTTTCTTTTTTTTCTGTTTTTTTTTTTTTTCCTTGTCTTTTTTTCTTCTTTTCTTTTTTCTTTTTTCATTTTATCGATTGGACGCCGATAGACGACGGATGATCGGAGTGAAGTGGAATTGGATTATAATAATATTAGATGTTGATTATCTTTTTGAAAAATTCAACACGAGAAACAAGAAATTCCTGATCGAGTGTGACATTCTCTCTCTCTCTCTCTCTCTCTCTCTCTCTCTCTCTCTCTCTCTATCTATCTGTCTATCTATTTATATATCTATCTATGTGTTTCTCTCTTTCTCGATAAAGAAAATTGTTTCGAAGGCAGAAATATCTTTCTTTGTAAATGGTCGTCCTTGTACAAGGCACCTCGAGATCACGTCCACATCTCAATTAAATCCTATTTAAACGTTTCGTGTATATATATATATATATGTGTGTGTGTGTGTGTGTATGTATATGCATGTATATTCGTGAAGCTCGTAGATCAAGGAAACGATCTTTCTAATATCTACCTGTATCGTTCTCTCTCTCTCTCTCTCTCTCTCTCTCTCTCTCTCTCTCACTCTTTCTTTATTTCTTTCTCATAGTGTTAGATCATCGAAGCCTCGGCAGTGATTTTACGTAAAAATGTGCCTTTCAACATCCGTTTCTTCTCGAAAGAATAATAAGAATAAGAATAAGTATAAGAATAAGAATAAGTGTAAGTATAAGTATAAGAATAAGAATAAGAATAAGAATAAGAATAAGAAGAAGTTATTGTTTCGAGTCTCCAACTGCTTTTTCTCCAAGACACTTCGTTTTACGGTCCATAAAACATTAAGAAATACGTTCGTCTCGACAAATGGCATTCGTTAGCTCACAAAATTCATCGCAGAATAATTCTCGCTGATGTATCTTTCTTTCTTCCTTTTTTTTTTCCTCTCTCTCTCTCTCTCTCTCTCTCTCTCTCTCTCTTTGTTTTTCTTTTTCTCTCTTTCGCTTTATTTTATCCTCTCTTTTCTTCTCTGTTTTCACGTACCTTTTTGTACCTTTTCTTTTTCTTTTTTTTTTTTCTTTTTTTTAATCACTCGAAGTCAATTTTTGATGATGCCTAAAAACGTACGCGAATTAAATGGCAAATCATTAGATGTACACATACGTATAATGCGTCTATGTGAGCACGTATGTACGTTCGTAAATTTTCTATATATATGTATATGATTTGCACGTTCTGTTTCTTTTCGAGCGATCGTTGAAATTTTAGAATTTAGAAAAAAGGATGGAATCAGTGCGAAAAGGAAAAGTAGACGAAGAATGTACTGATTACTTCTATCTCTTTCTCTCTCTCTCTCTCTCTCTCTCTCTCTCTCTCTCTGTCTTTCTTTCTTTCTTTCTTTCTTTCTCTCTTTCTGATTTTTATAAGACGATTTTATGTTGCACACGTACGACAACTTTGACGAAGGCGTAGTTCTCTGTCTCTTTCTCATAATAGATATCTCCGTTAACAAAACTGTCCTCTTACTTTCTTGCTCCGTTTCTTGACGTAATATTACAAGGTCGACCTGTTCGTCGCGGTTAAACGATTAGAATAATTTAATTACCGAATGATACCGTTCCTTCGTCGCCACATTTATTCAACTAACATTTTTCTTTTATCTTTTTTTTCTTCTTTTTTACAACAATATATATATATATATATATATAATTTTTTTTTCCTTCATTACAACGATTAACTAATTAACTAATATAATTAATTAATTACTTATGTTTCTCTTAAAATCCGTCCAATATTATAGAACTATGTTATTTCTGATAATATACGTTATTTCATTTTGGATGAACGCGTGGAAAGATTAGAAAAGAGAGAAGAGAACAAAAAAAAAAAAAAAGGAAAAAAAAAAAAAGAAAATTCAAAGAAGTAAGATAGAAGAAAAATTAATTAGGATTTTGTCGTTCGTTGTTTAAAAATATTATGTAATGTCCGTTGCAATTAAATGTTTTTACTCGTTCGATTAGGAACGAAGGAAAAAATTGCGAAGAAATTCCAAGAGAAATATTACCTTTTTAGAAAACTTTCATTAGAATTTTATGATGCGAAATAGATAAGATATCGGGTACGTAATTCTCTTGAGAGTTCTCGCTCGTTGTTTCAATAAGTAATTAATTTTTTTTTTTTATTTTTTTTTTTATTTTATTTTTTTTTTCTTTTTTTTTTTTTTTTTTTTTTTTTTAAGGAAAAGAAAAAACAGAAAGAAAGAAAGAAATGAATAAAGTTATATTTATAAAAAGATATACGCGCGTAAGATTTGAGTGAATCATTGATTTAGATCCGTGTAAAAGAAATACTAATGATCAGTAGAAATACGATCTAATCGAGCAAGCTAGTACTCTTACCTTAATGATATGATTTTCTTATACCATGTACGTCAATGCATATAATCATTAATATCATTAATAAATGACTACTTCATCCGGTCATTCGAGGTACGTTAAATAGTATCCCTGGTAAAATTAGTAGGATATGAGAGAGAGAGAGAGATTAACGAGTTAGTAGTCAACCAATCTCTCTCTCTCTCTCTCTCTCTCTCTCTCTCTCTTTCACTCTCTTTATCTTCGTTTAATTAATATTATTAATTTAAATCGTATATTGATTGAATTATGTATAACTTGTTGTTCGCATAAAATCTTTATCTTTTATAATATTTATATAAGTTTCAATGAAATATCGATTAAAATACGATCATAAGAAAGTGTTTTAATTTACTTCTATAAGAAGAAAATAAAAAATAAAGAAGAAAAAAACAAAAACAAGAGGAGCAAAAAAGAAATTCAAAGAGAAATCTTTGCTTTACGAATAAGCTAAAAGAGAAAAAAAAAATAATAATAATAATAATAATAAGATTAGACAGATAAGATAAAATATAATCGACGTACGCATTAATAATTAATAATCGCAGAATCCATTCTCACGTTGTTAATGAGATTAATTGAATTGTTTGTATTTTCTTTTGTTCGTGATATATATGAAAGAATATACAGGGGAATCGGATTGTTTCTTTTATAATATTTTAAACATCTAATATATATATATATATATATATATATATTATGTACATATGTATGTATATAGCCACGCACGAGGAGGAAGTCATTAGAATGATACGCATCCGATTTTATGGCGTTTCGATCTTACTCAATGACCCGAATACTTTTCGAATCTCGTTCGTGTTCCTCCATTACTTTTTTGCGAGCTATCCTGTTTATTTTTATTTTTATTTTTATTTTTATTTTTAATTTTCTTTTTCTTTTTCTTTCTTTTTTTTTTTTTTTTTTTCTTCTTTTTTCTTTTTCATTCTCTTTTTTACTTACGTACGTACGTACATAAATATACATTAGTATGTAGATAATAATATACGCACTTACTTGCTTACTTACTTACTTACTTACTTACTTACTTACTTACTTACTTACTTACTTACTAACTTACTTACTTACTAACTTACTTACTTACGTATGAGGTTGCGATTATTCAATACCAAAGACAAAGAATCCGTTACGGAACGTTTTCACCTCTGTCCATAACGGAAGATCGTATCTATTCTTTACGTACGATGAAAGGGAGGAAATTAGAACGAAAAGGTATGTGTCAATTGCATAGAGAGAAAAAGAGAGAGAGAGAGAGAGAGAGAAAGGAAAGAAAAGAGGAAATAAAAAGAAGAAAAAAAAAAAGTCCAAATGTTGTCATCTCGATCTTAGCTCCCACGAATTATGGTTTATTTTAATTTCGAAATGTGAAAAAGAGGGAGAGAGAGGGGGGAGGGGGGGGGGGAGGTTTATAAATATTAATTTTTTTTTTAAGTCTTTTTTTTCTGTTTTTTTTTTTCATTTTTTTTCTTTTTTTTTTTTTTTTTTTTTTTTTTTAATTTTGATATCGTATAGAAAATCATCGAGGGCATGAAGAAAAAATATAATCGATGTAGCGTTCGATAGATAAACAGTAGTTTTGATTAAGGGAAAGAAAGAAGAATGAAGAAAAAGAATTAATAGGAAAAAAAAAGAAAAAAGAAGAAAAAAGAGAAAAAAAGGAACAGAAAAAAAATGAATCAAGAGGATTTAATTATCGAGAAAAATGAAGAAAGAATGAAAGGTAACAATGAATGAAGTATGATCGATAGGAATGATCGAAGAAGGGTGCGAACAAAGGAACGATATTATTATTAATAGGACTTTCACGTGATGTACATCTCTCTCTTTCTCTCTCTTCCTCTCCCCTTCCTCTCTCTCTCTCTATCACTCTCTCTCTATCACTCTCTCTCTCTCTCTCTCTCTCATACACATAGCCACAAAATCCCAGGCTATGTGGGTGGAGTGAAACGTTTATTACGGTGACGGTCCGAGAGTACGAAATTACGCCATTGTAAATTGTGTAAGCATTGTATCGGTATACGTATACGCGTGCTAGTTTAAACTTTCGCTCTGTTCTCGATCGAGCGAACGTGGGACATTAAAAAAAAAAAAAGAAAAAAAAAAAAATGAACTGAAAAAACCAGTAACCTTGTCACCGAAAAAGACAAAAATAATAATAGTAATAATAGTTGGGGGATGAAAGGAAAAAAAAGTAGACAATTTTAAGTAAAGGAAAACAAATTTATATTGTATTAATTATTATAGTAATTAATGATTTATTGGATGATACGACCACGACATTAGAAAATAATATATATATATATATATATTATTTTTTTCAACGATATTAATTTTATTTTCTATGTATAATTTTTTTTTTTTTTTTTTCTTTTTTTTTTTTGATACGTTCATATACTTAATATAATCCTTTTAATATTTATTTAATTTTTATATTATTATACATAACATATTCAATTTGTATTACATATTTATATATGGAATATTTACTATCATACATCGGTAATGTTACGATGGAGTTTATGGAATTTCTAATCGTTTTCTCGTTCTTCTTTTAAACGTTCGATTGTTTAAACGTGAACGAAGCAGAACGTTCCCACGCTTCTTCCTACATTTCTATTCCCTTTATTCAAACGGATATTAAACGCGTGAATTACGATTCGATCGCATTGCACGTCTCCTGTGGAAGTTCATTCAAGTCGAAGATAGAGAATGTACTTAAAGTAGAATTGAACTTATCCAACCAGGTATAAACCTTTCTTAGAATATTATATTTATGCAAATCGTCTGTCATGGAGGGATAATCGTCGTTTATTTCTATTCAATCGAATAGTTCCATATCTAAGTTCATACCATTGCACATTCGCATTTTAATATTGCCATTATTCTAGAAACTAGATAATAGAATGTAAATACGAAGATTATTCGATTACATCGATTACACTTTGGAAATTTTACTTCATATCTTGGTCAAAATTTATTTATATGATATAACACGAGAATATACGTAACTTTTATCATCTTATCGTTATTATTTTTTAAAGGGGGGGAGGGGGAAAGAAAAATTAATATTATAAAATAATCATCGAAAGAATACATTTTTTCACGATCGAACTTTTATTCTATACTATATGTATCTGTGAAATATACAAGTATATATATATATATATATATATATATATATATATATATATATACTATTATATATATATATATGTAATAAATCCGACATCTTGATATAATTTACATAATTATTATTTTTATATCTCGTTAGAAAACTTAGGGCGATCTATTAATTTAATTATTTATTTATTTATTTATTTATTTATTTATTTATTTAATAAATATCTAATAATTGTATACAAATATTTCATTTTATTATTTAATATCATTCAATGTCTTCGATATTCATAAATGATTAATATATATTTCATATATGTCAAACGTATTAAAAAATAATTTCCATAATCGATTTAATTTTTGTTTAGAAAATTTGAAGCGATTTCTTTCTTTCTTTCTTTCTTTCTTTCTTTCTATCTTTCTTTCGGCTATATGAAAATGTCAAAGGACAATTAGCGAGATTCGAAAAAGAGTTGCTTACATTGGGCAAACGAGTTGGACGACATATAGGGAAAAGAAAGAGCACACCTAACTCCTGCGTCTACCACGCCCAGAGAGAACTGGTGACCTTGATCGGACCGCTCTTTCGCAGATTCCTCAGAACCTGATGTTGTTCCTGTCATTTATTTACTCGAGAGAACATGGCAACTCGTACGATTCCACGATCGCGTGCTTAAACTTTATACGTACGTTTGCTCTACGGCTTCCTAACTGAACGAGATTGTTTCCCGTTAAACGAAATGCTTACTCATTCCTGTATTTCCCTCTCTCTTTCTCTTTTTCTCTCTTTCTCTCTTTCTCTCTCTCTCTATCTCTCCACCCTTCGATAAATTATTAATCCTTCTATAAATGAACATAATTTGATCGTAAAGAGATTTTCGATTGAATTTATCGAATAATTTGTTATCAGAGATTTCACGATATTTTTCGTTAGTTTTTCTTTTCTAAATATCGAAACTTGTAGATATTTGTTTCCTTTTTTTTCTCTCTTTTTTTTTCTTTTTTTTTTTTTTTCTTTTAAGCTACTATTAATCGTATATGTTATAGTTAAAAAAAGAACGAAAAGAAAATTATTTCTTATTGATTAAATTGAATTTCTTTTTTTTTTTCTTTTTTTTTTCTCTTTTTTTTTTTTGTTACAAAAGTAAACACAGATTTGACAAAATTTCAATAGGTTCTATCTCTAGATTGTATCTAAATTAAAAAAAAAAAAAAAAAAAAAAGAAATTATTTTCAATCGATCGTCCAATTAAATTTAACTTTTGTTAATCAATATGTTTGTAGTAAATGAAATCTAATCAATTAATTATCTAATACAGATATATACATATATATATATATATATACACATAGAATTATTCTATATCTATCATTCGTAAAAAATCTATGAATGACACAATAATACTGATCAATCGATTTGTTATACGTCGATATATCGATTAATTAATATTAAATGA
>NC_060963.1:2560000-2570000 GCF_910589235.1 Vespa crabro
TTTTTTCTTTTTTTTTGTTTTTTTTTTCTTCCTCTCGTTTTTTCTTTTTTTCTTTTTTATTTAAGACATCAAAATATATGAAATATATAGGACTTTTGACAGTTGATCGAACGATCGATCAATCGATCGATCGGTTGCGAGATCGATGACAAACGAAAGTTATTGTCCCTTAAAAAAAGTTGATTCTAGAGAAAGTATCATGAACTTTTCTAACGTTATTTTGTCTTAAGTATGTACAAGAGTGACCTTCGTTGATGATCGCTTTGCATGCTAGCCGCCTACTCGAAATGATTCTTTTCTCTCTCTCTCTCTCTCTCTCTCTCTCTCACACACTTTCTTTCTTTCTGATTTTCTTATTCTCTCTCTCTCTCTCTCTCTCTCTCTCTCTTTTTTTTTGGACTCTCGAAGGCTATATTTGCATCGATCCTATTTTACGAAAATTAAATTTACTTGATTTGGTTTATTAAGGGAGAAAAGAAAAATGAAAAAGTATATATATATATATATATATATATATATATATACTTTTATAAAAAGAAAATAATATTAAACGAGATGGACGTTAATTAATTCGTTATAGCATGATGAAAAGGACAGAGGATGCAAAATGAGATTAAAAGAAAAAAAAAAGAAAGAAAAAAAAAATAATGTTCGTTTCTTAATAGACAATAGTTATTCGGACGACGTTCCTTGTCTAATTTAATCGATTTCTTTGCACATCTTTCTTTTCTCTCCTTTTTCTTTTTCTTTTTTCTTTCTTTCTTTTTCTTTTCTTTTTTTTTTTTTTTTTTTTTGTTCTTTTCCTTTTTCCTTTCTTTCTTCATCGTATCTCGAAGGAAAAATAGAAACGAAAAAGAAAAAAGAAAAAAGAAAAAAGAAAATAAAGAAGAAAAAGAGAAAGAAGAAGAAGAGGAAGAAGAAGAAAAGAAAAAGAAAGATTGAGAAAATACGTGCATAATACGGGGGTCGAACGTTAATACGTTGATTAGATAAAATGTAATAAATATCGGAGATGACGCTTCTGCGATGAAGAGGTTAATACGAAATGAGAGTAGCAGCTGCCCGAGCCTTTTTTTTTTGTTTTTTTTTTTGTTTTTTTTTTTTTTTTTTTGGAAAATGGAAAATATCTTTTTCCTTTCTTTTTTCTTTTTATCCGATTGCGTGAAAGAAAGAAAGATATTGAAGTATTCGTACAGTCGATTTTTTTGTCTCCTTTTTTTTTTGTTTCTTTTTTTTTATACTTCTTTTTTTCTTTTTATTGAACGTAAAAAAAAAAAAAAAGAAAAGCAGAAAACGAGTTCGTAGGATCGATTTTGTGTTGTTCGTTAATTTTTGTCTCTTTTATCAAACGTGTAAGAAAAAAAAAAAAAAAAAAAAAAAAGAAAAAGGAAAGAGAAAAAGAAAAAAAAAAGACAAAGAACAAATAAGAGAAGAAAGTAGAAGAATTCGTTGGATTGATTTTTTTCGCCGTTACTTTTTCTTTCTCTCTCTCTCTCTCTCTCTCTCTCTTTCTTTTTTTCTTTTTTTTCTGTTTTTTTTTTTTTTCTTTTCTTCGTTGCTTTGCACTTCTTTCTCGATAGAAGAAGGCTCCGCAGCTGCGACCGAACATTTACCGACTTGTCACGGCAGCGTTTTCGACGCTTTACTTTTAAATTAAGTATAATATTAATTTAGAAATTAAGTTTAAGTTAATGTTAACGTTTTTAATGTTAATGTTTAATATTTACTGTTACATTTAAGGTTTGTAGGTTGTATTGAATTGAATTGAGTCGAGTCGAGTCGAAACGAATCGAATCGAATCGATTTGAATTGAATTGAGTTTAAGTTGAGTTTATGTTAACGAACGAATTAATTAAAATGAATTATTAATTGTATTTTGGGAACGGCGTAAACATTATAGTCGTTTAAAATGTCTCCTTCATGTATTTAACGTCATGAATGTATGTATGTATCTCAATTGACGAGAAACGAAACTTTTTAGAATTATCTTGCTGTGTCTAATCAATCTATTTCAGTCTGTTTATCTCTTTTCTTTTTTTTTCTTTTTTTTTGTTTAATTTTTTTTTCTCTGTCTTTCCTTCTCTTTTTTCTCTCTTTTTTTTTTTTCTTTTTTTTTCTTTTCTTCGTTTCTTTTTTTCTCTTTATTTCGTATCGCTTTAGAACACGTTAGTTCATTCTTCCTCATTACCTCAACCTTTCGAGATAGTTCCTTTTTCTTGCTACGTAACGATGCCACCGTGTAATTCGCGCCGAACGAACTCTACGGCGAACGACCTTTCAGCGAACTTTATAACGTAGTATCGTTCCCTTCGAGAGACCTAATCGAATTAAGAAATTTGCGAAAGTCCATTTTTCCCCCATCCTTCAGCTCGATATATAAGAAATAATATGTTCAATATGAAGAGCTTTTCCTATCGTTCCTTCTTCCTCTTTTCTATCGTTTCTTGATTTTCTTTCTTCTTCTTCTTTTTTCTTTCTTTTTTTTTTTTTTTTTTTTTTTTTTTTTTTCTTTCTTTTTCGCGCTCACCTTTCGTCACCCTCATTCATACGTATCAGCGATGGCGCGAACGTTTTCTTCGTTTTGTCCGTTTTTCTTCCTTTTTTTCGTTTTTTTCTTTCTTCTTCCGTTTACCCTCCACCCCCTCCCCCTCCCCCCCCCAACCTCCACCCCTTCCACCGGCCTTTTTTTTTCTTTCCATCTCTTTTACTCCTTTCGTGGCGCGTTTAAGCTCAAAATCGAATCGAAAGAAAATATTGCATTTGTCGAGCGTCGATCATTTACGAATTGGCTAATTTAAATTGAATGACGTAATAAAATAAATTCTAATATTTAATACTTTTCTAATCAATGTTATAAAGCCGGGGAAAAAGAAAGAGATAATAAAATGGGATCAAATCTTGAGATCTTTTTTTTTTTTTTTTTTTGAGGTGATAAATTTTTCTTTTTTCTTTTCCTTTTTTTTTTTTTTTTTTTTCTTGTTTTTTTTCTATAATAATTCACAAAACTTTCGTTAAATTTTCAAAAAGAATCTACGAGTTCGCCATCGCTGATATATACGAAATCAATTGCTTTTAATAATTCTTCTTAATAATTAATATTAATATTATTATTAATATTATTATTATTATTATTATTATTATTATTATTATTATTATTATTATTATTATTATTATTATTATTATCGTTATACGCAAAGAAAAAAAAAAAAAAATGATGAAAGAAAACGAACATTTTTTGTACTTTTGTATAGTCTTCTCTTTCGTAAATCAACAACAAAAAAAAAAGAAAAAAAAAAAAGAAAGAAAAATATCAACTTTCAAAGGATCTTCTCGTTTTTTTTTTTCGTTCTTTTAATTTTTCATTGAGATTAAAAAAAAAAAAAAAAAAAAAGAAAAATAAAAGAAAAAATGAAAAAAAAAAAAAAAACAAGAAGTAAGAGAAAGGACTCCGAACATGTTATAACTTTAAGAAAAATTCTCACGCTTGTAAAAGGCATGTGTAACGTAGGCAATATTTACCGTATAAAAGCTCTTTCTCATGTATCGTTCGGCCAATCGTCATATTTCGTTCTTTTTTTGTTTTTTTTTCTTTCTTTTTTTTTCTTTTTCTTTTTTTTTTTTTTTTTCAAATGCAACTTTGTTGTAATAAATTCTCGTTGCCATAAGCACACGTCAGCGAGCCTTTCACTCTTTTTCTCAAGAATTATTAGCCCATATCCGTATAGCTGAGAAATCGACTACAGAAAAGTCTGGAAATTTAAACGGAAAGAGAGACAGACAGACAGACAGAGAAAGAGATAGAAGAGTGAAGAGGAGGTTGGGGCGGGGGGGGGGGGGAATAGAGAAAGAAAAAAAAAATAAGGTAGGTAGACCGATTCATTCTTTTTTTTTTCCCCCCTTGTAGGCTATTATTTTTTCAACAAAAAAATTATTTGTTTTCGTTGTTCCATTGTCGTTGTTATTGTTGTTGTTCTCGTTCCTTTTAATTAATATATATATATATATATTTTTTTTTTTCATTCTTTTCTTTCTTTCTTTCTTTCTTTCTTTTTCTTCTTCTTTTTTTTTCTCTCTTTTTTTTTTTTGTCTTCTTTTTATCAATTTTTCAACGTTCAAGCACTGGCACCACAAGTTTTCTATTTGATCGACTTCACGGCCATCGAGATCAAGTCGGCCAATAAAACAGCGTCTGACTTTGTGTTCCTTTTTCTTCTCAAGTGGAAGAAGCCAAATGATTATTCGATCGTCCCGAGGCGACAGAGACGGAAGTTTCTGTCGACTTGAAAAAAAAAAAAAAAAGAAAGAAAAAGAAAAGAAAAAAACAGAAGAAGAAGGAAAAAAAGAGAAAAAGGAAAAGATTTAAATTTCAAAGAACGAATCTAAATAAAAAATATAAAAAATGTTCTTTAATCTTGAATGCACATTGGAATTTAATAACGATTAATAATATTGCCCAATGATAATTATTTCATTTATTATTTGAATTTTTCGTAATATATGAGTTTCAATTTAGAGGACATTAAATATTTCGAATCAAATCTGATAAGTTGAACGAGTGACAAACTGGCCTTCGAATTTTTCGAAAATCGACGAATGACAATATTGAAACGATCGACGATTAATAAAAGAGATATTAAGGCTATACTTCAAATCACGGAAATCCTTTTAAACATACAAAAAAAAAGAGAGAGAGAGAGAGAGAGAGAGAGAGAAAGGGACGAGTAACGCAAAGTGTACGTGTACAAACGAAGGAGAGATTTTTCGCTCTCGAAGAGGGCACTGAACGTCCTTGAAATCCGTGCTCCCTAGCAAGCCTTCGGGCCATCTTACGGTTCGGACTCTACGCTTCAACGCCCACGCATGTTCATCATATTCGTCCAGCTATTACTGACTCAAACCATTGATTTACCATCGCGTAATTTACACACTTCATCCCCACCAGTATCTATCTATCTATCGATCGATCGATCGATCGATCGATCGAACGAATGAACGACCGAACCCCTATCCTTCTCTATCCTCCTACACTGATCGCCGTTTTATCCTATTTCTTTATTCATCCGTGACTTGAAATTTCCTTAATCGAAACGGTTGGAACCATCGTTTTTGCCCTCCCAGATAATCCCAGGGTAAAGTAAGTAAGTAAGTAACTTGGTGACGCAAGATAATGTATAAAGATTCCATGGGAGAGCAAAAAAAAAAAATTATAGAAAAAGATATACATATATACGTACATTACACACGTAGCAAATCAGATTTCATTCGATCGCATTCCAATGTCAAAAGACCCCGCCCATCTTCGTAAACCAAGTAAAATTCTCTCCTATACGTTCTCATAAATAATGATAATAATAATAAATCGTATCTATCTGCCAAGAGAAAATCAAAAATCTTTCGATTTTAATTCAATTAACGACTTCCCTCGAGCGAAATGATATATCTTTATGGTAATAGAAAAGAGAGAGAGAATGAAAGAGAAACAGAGAGACAATCACGAGTAACGTAAGCAACTTATAACAACGTCTACTTTATATGATAATTTCTACGACAAAATGTAGATTAACGAGCACCTCAAGTAGCAACCTCGTGTTTGTGGTATTAATTAATCACGAAAGGTGAGCGTTAACTTTTCGTTTATTAAAAACACTTTTGTGTGATTTATTATGGAGAACGTTCAGACCTTTTGCTTGTTAACGAATGATAGATCTAGATGTAAGAAAGCAAACGAAAACAAAACAAAACAAAATATATATATATATAATGTTAGAGCTTGAGCGAAGTCCAATTTCGAAAATTAATGTGCTATTCGTTGTTACGAAATGAAAGAGAACGAAGGAAAGAACAAAAAAAAAAAACAAACAATAAAATATCTTCTAATTAAATTTCTCTCCCAAGCGATATTTTTAGATATCTTTAAAAGAGATATACCCCTTTAACGCAGACAACCCTTTCTACCGCTAAATAAACCACGACGATAAAACAGAGTATCGTACTTATCGATCGATGGTAACGAACTATATGACCGACCGTGCAAGCGTCATTTAAAGAGCGCCTCGATCGTTTTGTACAAAAATCATGCAATGATTTTAAAGGGAAAGGATGAGTTTGCACAAAGATTTGTGTAAATAAGGGCACGCGACTGACAAGGCGAAGGTACTCGATCATACCGACCTATATATAAACGTATAACGTATGCTCGGACGCAGTTCGCTAGCTTATTGTGTAAATAAATTGAAACAGTAATCCCCCTCTTGTTCGTTCTTGTGACAGTCGTGATAATCGAAAGGACGTTCTTTTTTCTTTTTCTTTTTTTTTCTCTCTCTCTCTCTCTTCTTGATAGAACCGATCGCGCGCGCGTGCTCGAGAGGGTGCGAACTTAACCCGGAAAAAGAAGGAGGAAAGCGGAAAGCGAAGAGTAAAAGAAGCACGAGGATACACGTGACTTCGCGTGTGCTTACTCGTGTTCATTGCGATTGGATAGGACTAAGACCTAGAACCCGTTCGATCCCATTGATCTAATTCATATTTAGAAAAGAACATTTTCAGGGGTATGATATTGACGTATCGGGTTGACGCGCGTTGTCCTTTCTTTTTCATTTTTTATTTTATTCTCTTTTTTTTTTCCCCTCTTTTATCTTGCCTCTTTTAAAGTTTCCATGTCATTTAAATTTTACGACCGATGACTTCGCGTCGTACAATGAAAGAGGGGAATTGGACGTTCCATTGCGTTAAACGAAGAAGAAGAAGAAGAAGAAGAAGAAAAGAAAATTCAATTGCTTTTAATCGACTGCATCTAGCTGCATAATACTCAATTCTATTATTCTTATCGTTCGAATTAAGAACGCGGTGAATTAGATATAAACAAAAAGGGGAAAGAAAAGAAGAGGAGGATAGAAAGAAAGATAGAAAGAAAGATAGATATATAGATAGATAGATAGATAGATAGAAAGAAAGAAAGAAAGAAAGAAAGAAAGAAAGAAAGAAAATAAAAGAAAAGTTCGTTTCTACTGGGTCAGATTAGAGCTACCCTTGTCGCGTCGTAAGAGGTATACAATGGATTGGCTAAGGAGAGAACCTTGGTTCCTCGTTGAATGACCCGCCTACAGTGGATAATGAGGAAGAAATTGGTGATGCGTGAAGGTACGAAAGAGGGACCACCTGTGCCCTTCTTGTTCTCAAACTGGAATAAGGAGAGAGAAAGAGATAGAGAAAGAGAGAAGCATCGAGCAAAAATAGTCACGGTCTTGTATACTTACTCGAAGACTTCTCTCGTTCCTCCTCCCACGCCCTTATTTTTTTCTTTCTTTCTTTCTTTCATTTTTTTTTTTTTTTTCTTTTTTTACTTTTCTCCTTCTTCTTCTACTTTTACTACTACTACTACTACTACTACTACTACTACTACTACTATATTACGTGAAGAGAAGCACAAAGGCATTACTCTTCTCGAAAGGCATTCAGCCAACGTAGATGCACGATAAAACATTGAATGCTGTCGTCCGTTCAAAAAGCCCTATATCCACCCCCACCACTAACACCCATCACTCCTCTATCCAATCTCCCTTTCAACCCCTCCCGTTCAGCCTTTTCTACATTACCCATTCTCTACCACATAGATAGAGAAGAACTCTGTCCCTATAAACGGGGCGGCCACTTCTACTCGTTTACAAAACTGGAACTGGAAATGTCGCGACGGATCTCTCTCATTCGATCTTTGAATGTTTGTACGCGTTTCGTCCTCGTGATATCTCGATGAGTTTAGTGGTTGTCCGATTTAAGAGGGACCCCGAGAGAGCAAACACTCACCCTTCGTTTTAGGATCAAGGTCTCTCTCTCTCTCTCTCTCTCTCTCTCTCTCTCTCTCTCTTTCTCACTTATTTGTTACCGTATGGAATATATCTCTCCTCCTTTTTTGGCATTTTCTTGATCATCTCGATTTCTAAATCAATTCAATGAGTTTCAAATTCAAACTTTCCTTCACTCGAATAATAATAATAATAATAATAATAATAATAATAATAATAATAATAATAATAATAATAATAATAATATTGATATCCATAAAACGATCTATTATGAATTGTAAATAATTGTTAGATAGAGGAATGAAATCGATTGGAGTAAGATGAAGAGAGAACGAAAAAGAAAGGGAAGGGAAAGGGGGGGAAAAAAGGAAAAAGAAGAAAAAAAAAGAAAAGATACGAAAGGAATATAAAAATAATAAATTTCGGGGGGTTGGAGGGGGATTGGAGGGGGAAGGAAGGCGAACGCCAGACGATAATTTACGTTCGATGTATTACTGTTATTATTTCTTCCTCTTCTTCTTCTTCTTTTTTTTTTTTTTTTTTTTTTTTTTATAATTTTTTTAACAATCAAGATATAATAATCCGTCGTTCGCATTAATTATGTTCGTTTCTCGTTTGAAAATTTCCATCATATTTTATCTCCGATCACTGCCTCGCGTTACGATAATGGAAAATAATTTGTCATTTCGAGGAGATGAAGAGAGAGAGAGAGAGAGAGAGAGAGAGAGAGAGAGAGAGAGAGAGAGAGAGAAGGTAGAAGAAGCAGATCGTGTTAAGTGATTTGTCCTTGCCATCGTAAAGGAGCTACCATTATCAACGCTGAATATAGAGACGTTCAATTCCTCTCTCGAGAAAGGGAGAGAACCGCTTTTAGCCCTTACGTTGAGAGCCTTACCTCGAAATATTAATCCCAAGAGAGCGAGAAAGAGAGAAGGAGAGAGAGAGAGAGAGAGAGAGAGAGAGAGAGAGAGAGACTGGCGTCCTTAAGTATTGCTTGAAATTTCTAATATTCTTTTTCCCCTTTTTTTCTTATTTTTTGATTTCTTCCTTTTTTCTTTTTTTCTTTTCTTTTTCTCTCTTTTCTTTTTTTCTTTTTTTCTTTTTTCTTTTTCTCTCTTTTCTTTTTTTCTTTCTTTTTTTTTTTTTGTTCACGTTCGAACGTCACGCGATACGAATTTATTTTTGTACCTTTACTCTTTGATTTTTCCTTCTGCCTTTTTCTTCTTCTTCTTCTTCTTCTTTCTTTTTTTACTTTTTTCTTTTTCTTTTTTTTTTTTTTCGATATATATTCGATATAAATTATTACAATATTTTAGATATATAATTTAGCGTATGTATGATCTTTTTTCTCTTTCTTATTTCTTTTTCTTTATTTCTGTTAAATATCGTATAAAAGAAATTGTAGTTTCGTTTATAATTTTATTGCAATAATATTTTATTACTATTATTATTGTTGTTGTTGTTGTTGTTGTTGTTGTTCTTATTATTATCACTTTCTTCAATCTGATATATTTTCTTTCTTCGATTATCTTACTTTCTTGTATTATTGTAAAATATAAAATTGGGATGTTTTTTAAGATTTGCAAAAAAAAAAAGAAAAAAGAAAGAAAAAAGAAAAGATTGGAATTTGAAATGTCTCGAAAAAGATTCAATTGACTTTTTAAATATAAGATAGTAACTTATACGATAGATAATATACAAATTATATTCATTTATAATATTAAATAAATAAATATAATCGATAATAAATAATATCATCTATGTATGTAGACGTAAAGTAGATGTATTATCTGGGTAATAAAAAAATCGATGAAAAAATTGTATGAAAAAGAGGGAAAGAAAATCAAAGAGAAAAAAGTGATAGAAGAAGAAGAAGAAGAAGAAGAAGAAGAAGAAGAAGAAGAAGAAGAAAGAAGAAGAGAAAGAAACAAAAAGAAAATAAAACACTTCAGACTTTTTAATCCGACAAGGAAAATTTTCCCACAACTTTTCAAAGAGGCAAAGATATGCGGGCTGAATTTGTTGGCGAAGGTGTACGTCTTTTTTTCTTCTTTTTCTTTTTTTTTTTTTTTTGTCTTTCTCTTTCTTCCTGAAGTACCGAAGGGCTTTGCGTAAGGACCAACGAAGTCCTTCCGTATATAAACACGTGCGTGTCGTTCATTCACGCAAGTTCTCTCTCTCTCTCTCTCTCTCTCTCT
>NC_060963.1:2575000-2577500 GCF_910589235.1 Vespa crabro
TTTCTATCGATATAATAAAACCCCCACCTCCCCAGCCCCCCATAAACGCCGATAATCGAAGAGATTTTAATAAATAAATAAATAAACAAATAAATATGTCGAGTATTAGGAGTTACGATCTTCAACCCTTTTGGTCGTACTTGCAAACCCTTTTTTTTTGTCACCACACTTACTTAAACATTATTTAAAGAACGTGACATTGTTGGGAGTTTTATTGACGTAAGAAGAAGAAGAAGAAGAAGAAGAAGAAGAAGAAAAAGAAAAAAAAAAGGAAAGAAAGAAAGAAAACAAATAAAATGAGGGAAAAACCCCTATAACCGCCATAAGAGGGGAAAGGAAAAAAACAAAAAAGAAAAAAAAACAAAAAAAAAAGAAAAAACAAAAAAAGAAACAAAAGGACAAAAAAGAATTACGATCGTAATTAAAATAATTAAAATAAAACAAAACAAAAAAATAAATAAATAAATAAATAAAAAGTAATTAAAATAATTAAAATAAAATGAAAAGTAAAAAAAAAAAAAAAAGAAAAAGAAACCAAAAAAGAAACTTCCAATTCAATCGTCATTGACAGATATCCATCAATGTTTTCGATTACGTTTCTTTTTCCAATTAAAATAAGCACATTGTTGATAATAATATGAATATTAAATTATAACATTAACACTTTTGTTTTAATATTAATCCCTTTGATGGAAATAAACAAAATTTCTGATTTAATTGTTATCAATAAATGTCTGATAATCTTTCTTCTTCTTTTTCTCCTTCTTCTTTCTTTTCTTTTCTTTTTTTTTTTCTTTTTTCTTTTTTTTTTTTCATCCATTTTCTATTAACAACAAACGAGCAATTATATCATAGAGATTTTCTAATATCAAATGATAATAATAACAATAATTCGATCGTATTCTGAAATTATTGGATATTAAAGATAGGGATCGAATATCCCACGTCAGTGGCCAGTTAAACGATGACACCATATATACACGGGCAATTAGTTTGACGTTAGAAGAACGATCGTGCATGCGATGAGAAGCGCGTGTTCCGATGATTAGAAGAATGACGTAGCGACTACCTGTTGCTCTTATTCTCTCTCACTCTCTCTCTCTCTCTCTCTGTCTTTCTTTCTCTCTCTCTCTCTCTCGTCAGACTATACCACTTTATTCTATCGATAGGAAGGAATACAAGCGGTACAAGTTTTGTGGGAAAATAGTAACATATGGTCGCGTTTCGCTCGATAATCGGCGTCGAAGTAGCAAGCAAGCAAGCAAGCAAGTAAGTAAGTAAGTAGGTAGGTACTCGTAGTTCGTCAGGAGCTCTAAGCTCCAATTTCTACCTAAACTTATATATTATCGATATATACAGGGTGTTTGAATTATTTTACTCTCAGATTATATCATACTTATATTATTATTATTATTATTATTATTATTATTATTATTTGTTTCTTAAAAATGAACAATTTCATTAAGACATTAATATTGCGCTTACATATTATATGCATATAACTGTTATTAATTAATTTGATATAAAAAAAAAATATATATATATATATATACATATATATATTTTTATCATTTAAAATCATTTGGTAATTGATTTAATGATCTCGATAAGTTTGTACAATAAAAACTTTTCCCCCGTTAAAACTTTTAATCGAAAAGTATATACGCAAAACGTCAAATCATCCTTATGATCATTATAGTTAAGTTAAATAATTGAATAAATCGTGTTGAATTTTAAAAGACAAAAGGAGAGAGAGAGAGAGAAAGAGAAAAAAAAAGGACTATAAAGTATCATTCAATTTGGAATATTTTCGATTGGTGAAACGATTTATAAAATGATTATTATTATATTTATATATCACCCTATATAATCTATCTACCTGATCGATAGATGATAGGCCTTTATGGTATGATCGAATATAGTGAAAAAGTACCATATGCGAAGTTATGGCTCTCACGAGATCGGTTAAATGCGATTCGACATGGGAAGCTCCTACATGAGATATAGATATATATATATATATATATATATATATATATATATATATATGTATATTGTATATATAATTTGTATAATAATTAACAAAAAGCAATAAAAATGCGCGTTAATAAAAAAGATATAAGATTTATTTATATAATAATTTTTTACGATAAATTAATATCAATGCATCAACTACGTTTTAAATAGTATAAATAAGAATATAAAAAAAAAAAACAAGAAAAAAATGAAATTAAATCATCATCATGATCATCATCATCATCATCAATTATTATTATTATTAAAATTATTATTACATAACATTGGATGAAAGAAAAATATATTTTCTTTCCGATAAAATTATTTAAGGTTCTATTGGGTATCACGATCTAACGGTTAACTAACGAACGTCTTAGAAAAAGAAGAAGAAGAAGAAGAAAAGAAAAATGAAAAAGAAAAAAAAAGAAAAAAGAAGGAAAACGGTTAAAGTTTTTGAACGTTAATGTTATCCTTAGTCGACAGG